>NC_080834.1:20965589-21266735 GCF_030435755.1 Ochotona princeps | reverse complement strand
AAAAAAAAAAATAAATAAAAATAAAATATAAAGAAAGAAATTTAGTATATGGAGTGTTAGAAGACTGGTCAGTCCACTGACATTTTAAGTAAAATGGATAAGGTAATGCAAATAAGACTTATTAAAATTTCATTTTGAATTTTTGTATTTTATGATACAATTTCAGGGAGGCTGAGGTTCCGCCCCTCAAAATCCCACCCCTCGATTAATTTTCCCCACATCGCTATAGTACTATAGTCCTTCATAAGGAGTCATGATTTTATCAGTTTGTTATTTAAGTGTCCCCCAACATTGCTGGTACAGCCAATGACAGACGGTCCAGCATCCCATTGTGTTCATATTTCCAAAAGTTTCATCAGGAGTTTTTCTTTGATTTGGAAGCAGGGATGCATATTGCATTGTATCCCCTGTTTGGATATGGTAGTGTCTTTTAATTTGAAAAGTAGAGATAAAAGAGAGATCGCCATCTGCTAGTTCACCCCACAAATGCCCTTAGCAACCAGCAGTGGACAGATTTGAGCCATGAATATGCTACTTATTCCAGGTCCCCAATTTGTTCATAAGGGATTCTAATACATGAGACATGATCTGCTTTTTCCCAGGGTACACGATAGTAAGGAATGGTATTACAGAGAGTGAGGAGTGGAACGCAGACACTCTGATGTAAGATAGGGCATGGCAGCTGCTGTAACGCCTTTGTTCTCTTCCTGAGCAACTCCCTGCTAATCACAGCTTTACTGATGAGCACAACAGCCAGGGCTGAGGGAAGGGCAGGCCATGCTGAGTTGCAGCCCCCAGGGGCATATGTGTGATCATGGTCTGGGTGCAGGCTGGACTGGGATAGTCAATAGCACAATAGCGTGAATGAGAGCAAGGCCAGATTGGACTGCAACACCCACCAGTTTACATGAGGGCTGGGGCTCTGGGACTGGGAGTGAGAAGGGATGGGCAAGGCTGCTGTATCTACTGCTTAGATCCGGACTTGGGACAGACTGGGACAAGCCAGGCTATAGTATCTGCTGGTGATTGCCTAGATTAGGTGTGGACTGTCTCAGACTGGGGCAAAACTCCTTTGGCATGCACAAGACCTAGGGCTGGGAGAAGGCTAAGTAGGGCAACCTCTGGAAATTCCATACTAAGTTTCCACTTCCACTGGTGAGTGTGAGGGTGAAGACTGGTGCAGGCCAGACTGGACTAGACTACTGTACTTTCTGGTGCACGCTAAAGCCAGAATGGGTACTGGCCAGCTGGGCTAGGCTACAACACCAGATGACAAGTGCCAATACTGGGTGTGAGTCATGCCAGGTTGAACCACATTACCCTCTGGCATGCACAAGATCCAGGGCTGGGATCATGTCTGGCAGGGGAACTGTAGGCACCGGTGAACCTGAGAACCAGAGCTCGCTTGAGGTATGGCATTGCTATCCAACTGACCAGCACCTGAATCCATTGGTCTGTGCATTGGCTGGAGCACAAAGGAGTCCGTTCTGACATCATCACACAGGAGTGTTCCTGGGGAACTCCTCAGTAGTACCACTGGAATCAGACCTCCATAACAGGCAATGACCATAGGATAGATGCATGATTTGATCTTGCAGTACATATGTTGGGACTGGACCTCCTCAGTTGCTGGAAAACATGCTCAGATGCACATAGGGAACATTACATCCAACTCATCTAGGCCAGCAGGGCACATTGAGTGTCTCAACAGAGGATGGAAAGCAGAACAGGTTGGGCCACTGTCCTGGTCAAACTTTGTAGCATCTTCCTGGGTCAGTGGATGCACTCAGGTGGACTTTGTCAAACAATAGACCTTGGAAAGATTATCTCAACTCTGGAGCAATTAAACCAACTACTTCTTCGAACTATCAAAACAACTCAAGTAACACCCTCACAATATTCTTCGTCCCATCGGTGTCTACAGTGTTATCAAATAATTACCCCATCTCCTGGTGCTGATGTAGTCTGACAGCAAGGAACAGCACCCTCCCCTGTGAACACAGGAGAAAAAACAACTGAAACATTTTTCCCACCCACCTGCCTCGCTATCTAAGCCTGTCTACCTTAATCAGAGGCCTATATGGATAAACGTCCATCTCATTTATGTTAACAACATTAAAAAGCAAAATTATAAAATTAAAATACACAAGAAACTTGTTAACCAAAGAAATTCTTAAAATATGATGATAAATTTTAAAGGAAAACATACAAATGATCAATAGATACATTGAGAAAATGTTTATTTCCAATCATTAGGCAAACGCATATCAAAATCACAATGAGATGTGTCTCATGCCAATAAAATGAAATATTATCACAAAGGCAAGAATTAAAAAAGTGATGTCCAGAAAATGAAGAAAAAAAAACTGAAGACATTTTGTAAATAAGGACAACCAGCCAAGGCATTATATATTTAATATTCACGCAGCCATAGTCTTATATGTGCTATGTTTATGGTCAGAAAAATAAAATGCTTAACTTAGGTGAGAACATTGAACATCATTATCTTTCTTAATTACAGAAGGATTTTGTAAAGCTTCCCAGGAATAAAGTAGGGATTTTTCCTAATTGAATCTTCTGGAAAACTAGAAATGATAGTCTCAACAAATTTCTCTCTCATTGGCAAAGTGCACAAATTCTGATAGAAACTGAATCTATTTTTACTTCTTTTGAAGCATTTGTGTTTCAAGTTATGTACCTCTCTCTTCTAAACAGTAATCCTGAAATATCCCAGGCAACATCACACAGTTATAACTACTGATTTCTCTCAAAAGTCATGCAGAAAACAAACAAAAAAAGCTAAGTTACAGAGTTCTCTTTAATTTGCAGGATCAAGCTAACACCTCATCCCACATTTTTCCTATTCTTGACACCTTTCTAATTTTCTAGTCAAAATTTACTGAGGTGGAACTAAGTGGAATATGATTGCAAACCATAATTACTTTACTGAAATAAGAGTGATATTTGTGAGGAAATGAGCAAAATAATATGAAGATGGATATGAGATAAGCCATGCTGGTTCCGTAAAGTGGATAAAATAATTGCTTCACAGTTTTATTTTTCCCAATTTCATTCCACGCTTTGCTTTCCTTTTTGCAAAAATCACCACCTTGAGGTATAATTGTCTGTACATTCATTCCTTAGTATGCTAATTTATCTGCTTAAAATGTGTTGCTTCACTTAAAAATCTGGATGTGATCATATGTATTGAATAGCTTAGAAAAGACTTCTGTGTGCAGTCCAACTGGTTGTCTTCCATGAACAGTTTAAACTGATACCCCTGTTACCACCTTTCAGATACTGAAAATTAGGTTGAAAGTACCATCACTGTTAGTTTGGTTAATTAACAGAACACTCTAAGTTGAAATTGCCTGGAATTAATCTAGCTAGTGCTCCCATCAGGAAGTGTACTTTTCTTTATTATCTTCATAATTCAGCTGCCCATATCTGTCACAGAAAATTAAATTTGACCATCCTAACAATTCTACATATACAGTGAGTAATTTGTAAGAAAGTGTAAATACATACTTAAATATAGATGCTTAGAACAATAATGAGCTGGTTCTGGCAAAGCCTCCCTCCTTCACTGTGGTTCTCTTTCCTTCCTCTTTCAAGGCACCCTCGACTAAAATTTCCAAATGTTTCCTCAAGTAAAAGTTTAGAAAAGAGCGATCTGAAGTTGCCTTGTTAAAAATCTTTCAGCTTTTTACACTAAGATAGACACATTGGCTACACAGTGTCCACAGACAATTCCCATACTCAAAACTTTTTATCACACAGTGCCCAAATGCGGTACTTTATATGGTGCAGGTGTAGCTGGGTATGAACAAGCCATCACATAATTGCAACTCAGTGACCATCGTCGTCTTGGATGATCTCTTTCTGCAAGAGCACAGATGGCTGGAATAGTTCCTCACTGATAGTCTGAATAAACAGTGTGTCAACTCATGTGTGACATGAATTGTTTTTGAAAGAGAAATGATAAGAGAACAGATGCAGCGATCATTTAATTTCCAGACATTTATATGAGAAGCAGAGCTGTTAAGAATCTATATTATTGAAAATGGACATTCATTCAATTTAACAAACAACAGATTCAAGGAAAACTTTCAAGCCACATCTTCCAAAGCTGGAGCAAAAAGCATAACTTTCATGACAGCTGGTTTGAAGAATTATGCACATATATTAAGTAGTAAGGTTTCATTATAGAGAAAAGTATACCTAATTAATTAATTAAAAAGGTCAAATTACAGAAAGAGAGAGAGATCTTCCATGTCCTGGTTAACTCCCCTATGGCCACAGTAGCCAGCGCAGGGCCAGGAGTTAGAAGTTTCTTCATGGTTCCCTATGTGTGTGCAGAGGCCCAAGCAGTTCAGTGATCTCCTAGTGCTTTGCTGGGCAGACTGACATTGAGCTGAACTGGAAGCGGAGCTGCTGGGACTTGAACTACTTCCCATGGTGATGTTGCTGTCACCTGCACAGGTTGTATCTACTATGAAACAGTGCTGGCTGAAGAGGATGTATTTGTAGTGAGAATGTGGCATGAAAAATATAATTATAGAATGGTAAACCATTGTAATGAATCTGCAAATAACACAGAGTGGACTAATCAGAAAATTGCCACCCTGCTAAGATGGTGTGCCAGCTTACCAGTTGAGCTGCAGTACACATAAAATTACAGAATATGAATCTGCTTTTCAACATATTTCAAGATTCTGTTATAATAGTAATGCAAACTTCTAAATACATTAGGTCTACTCTATAATTTGAAATCCAGTCATGATCCATAGTTGATCAACTAGAAATATCTGCTTACATCTTGGACTTTCACTCTTGCCTTCTCCTAACGCAATCAAGTTCAAAACCGTTTCACATTACGATCTAAGGGATTGTTCTCACAAGTGGGTAAAACGATATATTTTGACAATGCAAGGAACTAGCATATGAGGAAAATGCACAAAACTGCAGGATTATTTTAACATATTACTTTAGAAGAAGGAATCATTCATTTTAAAATCCAAAATGTTGAAGTGGTTCCCATATTCATGTGAGCAGGTGTTTCTTTTGCTAGATTGGTTGATGGAGGGACTACTCAAGGAAAGCTGCGTTCCAATTACATAATATTCAGGAATTTTCACTTTAGAAATCAAATCAGTCATCAGTGGAGTGCAGTAAAAGATGCTGTGGTTCAGATGAAACTGAGCGCAACGTGAGAAGCCATGATAAGCAATTGCAGTGGGAGTGATTCTGATATATATGTCACTCACAAATCCTGATTACCCTCACTCTCAGTCCTCTCTTATTTTTCTTCTGGAAGCAAATAAAGAGACATTTGGTAAGCGGGATAATGGAAGTATCTGAGAGGAATGTGGAATGGATTAAAACCCTGGCCTCTGAATATCCTCCCACATGTCTCTTCATAAAATTTTCTAAAAAAGGAACACAAAATATCAAATCAATCCAGGAAGTTTAGGGAAGCAAATGCGTCCGGAGCACCAGCAACAGGGCTGGTGCCTTGTGCTGACCACCTGAGGGTTCTCCAGCACATTCTAACAATCAACACTCTAACTGACGTGAAAATGATGCCAGGGCAGACAATGAACTGGACAAGTAAACAACTTTGGGTACACTTAAACAATAATGTCCTGCCGTTCACCACCAACATACTAAACTTTATGAGGGCAATGGCATATTGGCACCTCAAGTATGCGAAATACGCCGAATTTAATGAACATATGCAACATCAACATGAGAAAGTGAAATGAAGTCAGATAGCTTTTGTGAAGAGACTTGAAAAGATTTTTAAGAACGACTGGGAATAGCAGAATCAAATATATCACTTGTCCATTGCTATGAGCTAAATGCTTGTGTCTATCCAGATTAATTTCTTTAAATTCTAACCCCCATACTGATGACATTAGGAGGTTTAGACCTTCTGGATTTGATGAACTAAATCTTTAGGGTGGAACTCTCATGAAAGTGATTAATGTTGTAGGACAGAAGCCAAGGAATCTGGTTTGGATCTCACATAGTTAGGACATGTGTAGACAGTGTCCGATATGGGAACAGGCACTTGAGAAAAACTGAGTCAGCTAACGCCTCTCTCTTGGACTTTTCAACAATCAGAACTATGAGAAATAAATTCTTGCTGTTCATTTGTCACTGAGTTTACCATTTTTTTCAGCAACTTGAAAAGATTGAGTCCACCATGAAGTTATTGTGGTGATGACCACAACATTTTATGCTCATTCATTCGTTTTAATAGAACAATTTTTGACTATTTAAGATATGCCAGAAATTGTAGTGGTTGCTAAAGATACAGCAGCAAACTATGAAACATGGTGTAGCATTCATCATAAAAAGATGCACTCTAGACTAATCAGAAAATAATGATCAATTATCAATTCCCTTGAAAGTGAGAAATGGACAGAGCTGGAATGAAGCAATGTCTTAGGGATGGGTGTTTGGCCTAACAGTCTGCCTCCCGTATCTGTGAGTTAAAGTTTGACTTAGGAGCTCTGCCTCTTGAAGCTATCTCCATGCTAGTAGCTTCTAGATGTTATCCATAATTTAAAATTTTTAAAATTCTACTTCCTTTTATCATTTTATGATACAGTTGTACAAGCCCTGGGATTTCCCTTATTCCCTTCCCAATTCAGTACCCCCTTACTGAGTTTCCCTATATCATTACTATAGTATAGTTTTTCATACGCAGCCATATGTCCATCATTGTGGCCATGGAGAATGGCAGAGAGTCCAACATCCTATTGTCAAGATAGACTAAACAGTTTAATTGAGAATCCATGTTTGTGTGGAAGTAGAGATGCATATTGCATTGTATCCTCACATCTGGACACGATAGTCTCCATCACACAGTTACTATACATCTCCTTACATGAAAAAGGCATAAGACAAAAGTAACATTAGGAAGAAAAATTTATAATGTCATAAAGTTAAATAACATGCTGCTATAAAAGTCTCCATTACACAGCTACTATACATCCCCTTAAATGAAAAGCCACAAAACAAAATCAGGAAAGAAAAAATCTAAGAAGTGAACAAAGCCATGAAGTTAAATAACATGCTACTGAATGACTAATGTGTCGCTGAAGAAATAAAGAAAACCAAGAACCTTCTTGAAGACAACAATGCTATTGTATAACCTGTGAGTCATTGAAGAATTTAATGAAAAGAAACTGTGTTGAAGAGATGAAACTAACAAAAAAATCACAATTCATGAAATATATTTTCCGTTGATCTTTGTTGGTGAAATGTGTCTCCTGTAGGCAACAAATAGATGGGTTTTGTTTTTTATTTTTTTCTTTTTATTGATTACATTGCATTATGTGACACAGTTTTATAGGCACTGGGATTCCCCCAACCCTTCCCCAAACCCTCCTCCCATGGTGGATTCTTCCACCTTGTTGCATTACTACAGTTCAAATTCAGTTGAGATTCTTTCATTGCAAGCATTTACCAAGCATAAAGTCCAGCATCTTATTGTCCAGATAAGTTCAACGGTTTCTTCGGGAGACCATCTCTGGTCTGAAGGTAGAGCTGGCAGGGTATCATCCCGATCAATTAAAAGCCATAACATAACATCAGAAAAAGGTTTTGTTTTTTAATCCCCCATTTTCTCGATGTTTTCCTCAGTTAACTCTGAGGTTGGCAAAGAGTTTTGCTCATGTGCAGGGGAGTCTTCAGTAATATTCCTTGTGCCTTTGTCTCTTTTTTTGCTCATGGTCATTGTACTTCTGTTTATCCGATTATTCTGCTGGGGTAGGTTTCTAAGCTGTGTCACCTGCAGGTCTACAGTTCAATTTTACTTATTGTGGTTGGTACAGGGCTCTTTGTTTACAGTCAATTTTGTCACTCCCTCCAGTGAGTTCCAGGTCTGGTTTCTTATGTTAGATTTCCACCATGGTCTCGGTAGCACCAGCTCTTGGCTCACCACTCTCCAACTCCTGTGATATCGTGCTGAGGCTGCACCATTGTCTGTGCAACCTTTCTCCCACTTCCGATTGGAGCAGGTCCCAGGATTAGGAAGACACCAGGTGTCCTACATAGCTAGGTTGTTGTTGGTGGTGATCTTGCCATAACTTGTTGGCCATTAGATCTGAGGACCACACGGAACTGTTTTGACTCGTGCGATGCAATAGTACATATTATTTTCCTGTGGGACCAGTGAAATGTACTGTGCTCAGTGAGTTCTTGCCAAGCTCAGCATATGTGCAGCTCACTCTTGTTCCTGCAGTCTTAGTTTTTTTGCCATGCCATAAAAAAAGGCACCAGACATGCTACTGCTAGAGTGCTTCATCTGCTGACCGTCAGGTCTGAGGGCTACCTGAACCTATGTTGGGTGGAACCTGTAGGATGCCACGTTGTTGCAGTTTGCTGAGCCAGAAATGAGTTCACTCACAGCTAAGTGCATAAGTGCATGGGCAGTACTGTCCATGTTTAAGGACATGTTAAACCCTTGCTTCCTTAAACAAAATGGGGGTCAATACAGCTCTAGAGGGCAGACGAGGCTGTGAAATCCACCCTGTTCCCACACTGTCTAGGATCTGCTGTTCTGTCTCTGCTCCTGGTCAAATCAAATAGACCAGCAGGACAGGCAATTCTGTGTCTGGGTTCACTTCGTAAGCTACTGGTGAAAGTCCCCTCCCACCTGGTTGCTGGTGGAGTTCTGACTGCAGGTTCAATTGGGATCATCACCCGCTGAATGCCACTGGGGTACTTACTAGTCATTGCAACAGAGCCGTTATGTCCATGGCTTTCCTGTGTCTGGCAGTCTCAAGGTACCCCTCTGCTGTTGTTTTGTCTGGTCCTTTTTTAAACATCCTTTTTTTTTTTTTTAAAGATTTTATTATTATTGGAAAGCCGGACATACAGAGAGGAGGAGAGACAGAGAGCAAGATCTTCCATCCGATGATTCACTCCCCAAGTGAGCCGCAACGGGCCGGTGCACGCCGATCCAATGCCAGGAACCAGGAACCTCTTCCAGGTCTCCCAAGCGGGTGCAGGGTCCTAATGCATTGGGCTGTCCTCGACTGCTTTCCCAGGCCACAAGCAGGGAGCTGGATGGGAAGTGGAGCTGCTGGGATTAGAACCGGCGCCCATATGGGATCCCGGGGCGTTCAAGGCGAGGACTTTAGCCGCTAGGCAACACCGCCGGGCCCTAAACATCCTTTTTAAATATAAATTTTCCCTTACAACAAAAATGAGTAGAACATTATTTTATTGAATGTTTTTTACACATTTGATTTCACATTTTATTACCAACTGTGTGAATTATGAAATATTGGTAAATTTTAAATACAATGTTAAGATTAAAAATTATTTTATGTATAGTATCTCTGTCAAATTATAGATCATCATTTTTTATGCAGATTTCTCTTTGATTTAAAAATGAGAAAGAAAACTAACCGTGATATCAGTATCAAAGATATAGTTTGGATTGCAGGAATATATTAAATTTTTACAAACTTCTTAAACTCTTGACCAGTCTGTGGGTTCTCTGGAATATAAACACATTCAGAAGGATAAAGTAAAAGACATTTCATATGAGTTCAGGATGTGTACATTTATACAGAGAGGGTGCTCTCAAAAGTTTGGGGAAGATAGGAAAAAAATGTCTGTTTCCTCTAAAATTCTCTTCATTGGCCCTCAAACCACTAGATCAAAAATTTCCCTTCTAAGAATGCTGTAATCGATGAGCGGGCTATGGAGAAGAGCGGGCTATGGAGAAGAGCGGGCTATGGAGAAGAGCGGGCTATGGAGAAGAGCGGGCTATGGAGAAGAGCGGGCTATGGAGAAGAGCGGCTGGGTGGGGAAAGCAGTGACATGAATGCGAGCATTTTCACATGTAAGTCATATCTAGCATTTAACTCTTCCAAACTTTCAGATCAAATTTAAAAGCAGATGATTACAAAATTATACTAACTCAAAAGATTGTATGACAGTTCTCATAAGGCAGAAGAGTAAATATATGAATAGAGAGTTCAGATTTTAGCTGAAAGCAAGAACAAGTTGGGTGATTTCAACTGACTACAAGTTGCAGTCACATGTTTTCTGTAGAGCAGATTAAAGTAATGAAAATGAAAGTGGCGCTTTATGATGCTTAAGATAAGATAGTAATAGGCGGGAGGATAAAAACCAAAACAAAGCAAAACAAAACTCCACTTTACAAAGGTATATAGTAAACTGCTCACTAAGGTGATTGATATGCAAGTGTGATAAGAAGCATATAAAACAGGCAGCAGAAGAAATTGCTAAACTAATTGTTTTGAGTAAAAAATTCAACACCAAAGATGTTTGTTAAAGATCTCTAGGAGAGGGCAGAAGACAAAATATATCTGAAATTCTTGCCCAGGAAGCTGAGAAAATATACTAACAAATTGTCAAATTTAGTATTATTTCAAGCTCTTAGCCACAGCTTGCTTGCATTTATTTATTTATTTATTTATCTATCAATTGAATGTCTATTTTTATTGGAAAGCCAGATATACAGAGAGGAGGAGAGAGAGACAGAAAGATCTTCCGTCCGATGATTCATTCCTAAAGTGACCCCGATGGCAGGTGTTGTGCTGATCCAAAGCCAGAAGCCAGGAACTTCTTCTGGGTCTCCCACATGGGTGCAGGGTCCCAAGGCTTTGGGCCATCCTTGACTGCTTTCCCAGGACACAAGCAGGGAGCTGGATGGGAAGTGGGGCTGCTGGGTTTAGAAAAGGCACCCATACGGGATCCCGCCGCGTTCAAGGTGAGGACTTTAGCTGCTAGGCCACTGCACCAGGCCCATCTGTTTTTAAATAGCAAAATCTGTATTATTCCAATAAGATGTATACTATATACAGTTAAAATGAGTTTGCCCTGTGGATTTCCCATTTCCTTTTTCTGGTCCTCAGTGTTACTCTACTGCTAGAGACGTAAGGACCGTGTAACTTCCTCCGGAGATGAGACGACTTAGCGGGCCTTAGCCTTTTCCAGCCCAACCACCTTCTCCTTGCCCTGTGACACTGTGGGTGCATTACCATCACTAAGTCAGTCAAAAGCAAGGCGCTGAGAACTCCCTGAGAAATGTTGCATTTGGTTTCTTACGAACAACCACGCGAGCAAAAACTGTTCTATGACTTCCTCCAATGTATGCTCATTGAATCAGCCATTTTTGTGTTCCATTTATTGGAAATTCAGGCACTATTGTTATATTTTTACATCTTCAGTGTTTGTGTGTGTTTTAAATCACACCTTCCTCATAAGACTACTACACTGTCAACATGCTATTTACCGGGACGTGCAGAAAGGTGGGATGGAGAGCCTTGCAGGACTTAAACCCACTGGCACTCACATGGGTTGAAGGTATCCAAAGCACCGTCTTAATCACCGTGCCAGCCACCTGGCCCCAGGTTGTATTCAGTGCTGACTGTGGGTGTTCTCAAGGGCAAGGATGTTACCTTCTCCATCGGGCCACCTTTCCCTTTGGTGTGTAAATGGGATTTGAGGAAATACATTTTTATTTTTTTCCATCATTTTGAATTAAAAGTCATCTTTCCATAAAAATGACCATCTCATTATGTATTTGATGCTTATATAGTTTAAATGTTAAGAAACAGAGTGCTCCCACAACACATTTACTCGCTTTTGAAGTATCAAAGTAATGAGTAGAGATCTCACTCGTTCTATTTAAAGGAAGCAAGAACGAAGTTAACTACGTTCACTATGTCCTCACATTAGATTCAAAATGAAACTTACGCAAAATTGAACAATAACCAACGTGAATTTGAGTAGAAAGACACTAACTCTCGTTAACATTCGATTTTTGTTTAATACCTGATAGTAGTTAGATAATATTATAAAATGATCATCAAAAAGGAACAATTACCTATCTCATTTTTAAAAATCTCTTATTTCAAACTCCTGTGATATATCATTTTCAAAGTTTGAAAAAGCAAAAAGTTACTTTATCCCAACAAGCTATTAGATTTCTAAGGACCTTTTGTTTGTTCGTTTGTTGTAAAGCTGAGTTAGGGACCAGAATCGCAGTGCAGGGAGTTAATCCATCTCCCGCAACACTGGCTTTGCGCAAGGGTAAGCTAGTGAGTCCTGGCTGCTCAGCTTCCAGTCTGGCCCTATAATGACCCTGGGACGTCAGTGGAAGTCATCAGGGCCCTGCCACTCAAAGCAGAGACATTTCCCTGGCTTCTGGCTTCATCCTGGCCCCTCCCAACACTAATGGCCATTTGTAGACCAAATCAGCAGATGGAAGATCACCCACTATGTGTGTCTCTAATTCTCTCCTTTTCTCTCCCTATGCCACTCTGCCTTTCACATAAACATAATAAATCTTTTTACAAAAGATTATGAGTTGGGCCTGGTGTGATAGCCCAGTGGCTAAATCCTTGCGTCCTCTGGGAACCCATATGGGCACTGTTTCATGTTCGGGATGCTCCGCTTCCCATCCAGCTCCCTGCTTTTGGCCTGGGTAAGTAGTAGAAGACGGCCCAAAGCTTTGGAACTCTGCACCCACATGGGAGACCCAGAAAAAGCCTCTGGCTCCTGACTGCAGGTTGGCTCAGCTTTGGCCTTTGCGGTCACTTGGGAAGTGAATCAGCAGACAGAACATCTTTCTCTCTATTTCTCCTTCTCTCCACAAATCTGCCTTTCCAATCAAAGTAAATAAATCTTTTTTTTTTAAAGACAATGAGTTATTATATAAAAATATTCTCCTCTTCTTGGCTTGTTTTGTCCTGCTTGGTGATGCTTGCATGTTAAAATTAGCCATATGCATTAATAGACATTTATATTTTTTAGGATAAATCATATCAAGAATTTCCTGAAAGTAGGCATTTTATAAAGTAGAAATCAATCCTTAACAGATTTATTTTTTTTAAGAAAGTAAACAAGCGCTTCACGTTCCCTTGTTTATGGAAGGAAGTGAAATATGAAGCATCTACTCTCCTTCAGAAAGTTCGTCTGCCTTCAGCTGTGTGGCCAGCGTCATCGAGGGAAGGCTCCATTCTCTGTCGTTTGGAGGAAGCGTTCCTTTCAGCCCTCTAGTCTCTTCAATATTAGTGTTACATGTTGTTCAAGCAAAACTGAGCTCCTAAATACTCACTCAGGTGCAATTCCTTCTATATTTTAATTTTTTTCAAAATGATTGCGTGAAGCTATGGAGTGAAAGGTTGAGTATTTGAAGAAGTGAAGTTAGGATACCTTTAAGCTACAATATTTTTTTTTCTGCTGGAGGGTCATTTTCACTTACCTAAAGAATTAAAACAAGACAGTTTTAATATGTCATCGTTAATATTGTAGACTGGTCATCTCTTGTATCAGGTTTTTGAAGTAGCTATCATCGTTTGGCATACAAAATCTACTTTAGAAACGTAATATCTAGAGAGTTCTTTCACTCCATGTATTCAGAGTTGGTTTTCTCCCTTCCTCCTGCTCGTTGTTTCATCTGAAATACGATTTGAAAGGCCAGATCTTCCATGAGGCTCTGCAAGGTCTCAACCACAGTTGAGAAGCTCTGACTCGAAAGCTCAGGATATTTTTGTCTGCCCTGACTCTTACCCTGCTCTTCCTTTTATTAGAGCCGTTTGTCTACGCGCTGTGCTTTTCTTTCAAAAAAACCCTGCTCTTTCTGTACAGATTTCCTTCTTTTTCACTTTCAGCCCTACAGAGCATGTAGCACAGGGCTACGTGGATGACATAAACAATTGCAACACAACGTCACTGTTACTTGAAGTTCATTTTTTTAACGTGTATATCACAAGCAAAAAAGTACAGTGAAGAACAGTACCTCAAGTGAAAGAGTAAAAATTAATAGTTATTCACTTAAGCATCTTCTTCAAGGACACCAAAATATACATAAAGAAACAGGCACACACAATGCTACAGAGAAAAATATTGAAATTATTATGAGGAAGGATATTTTACCCTCACATGCTATAACCTGGGATGACAAAGGGAGATTCTGTGGTGTAAATGAGCGTCTGCAGAACGATTTCAATGGGTATCACATAGTGTTTTCATTAAATATTCTTTCGTATATCCTTCAACCTTTTTATCTATGCATTGTAGTATATTCTCCCGAAATACTGTAGCGTGTTTGTTATTCATATCAAATGCTCAAATTCCAGCTGCTCTCCTCTTTTGAAAACTGTCTATTTTTATTTGAAAGACAGATTATCAGGGAGAGAGGAAGGTTTTTCTATCTGCTGGTTCAATCCCCGAATGGCTGCAGACGGCGGTGAGTTGATATGACGTTGGGGTCCCAGAGCTTCCCCCGCTCCCACATGGGTGCAGCAGTGCTAGGACGTGGGTGAGACTGCTGCTTGCCCAGTCCGCAGGGAGCTGGATGAGAAGTGGAGCAGCTGGGATATGGCTGGACCGAGGACCAGTCATGCACCACCGCCTCACCCTGGCCGCTTGTCTTTAATTCACCTTCCAGCTAACCCGCTGTGCAGGGCACTGGGACATTGCCCAAGAATGCGGGCCCCAGGGACCCACGTTTGCAATTAAGACAGGATTTGTGGCTCCAGGATTAAATCTGATCCAAGTCCAGTTGAGGCCATTTGATGAGTGAGCCACGGGAGGAAAGACCGCTATGTGTTTCTGTTCCTGTGTGTGTGTGTCCTTCTCTTCTGTTGCTTTGCTTTTCAAATCTATATCCATCTATCTATCTATATATGATTGATATATAAAATATATATTTATATGCATATGTTTAATATATCAATACATATTAATATAATCTATAATATATAACATTACATATATTTTTGAAATATATATTGCATAAGATATATATATTTCTTATAAATCAGATATGTGTATTTCTTATAAAACAGTTTCATGGAATTTATTTCAGTCACCTTATTTTTTGCAAATTTACCTGTATTTATTCACCTACATTGAAGAAAATATTTGAAATAGTAGCATAGCTCCACTAGCTGAACTGCACTATCTAAATATCGTATTTTTGTAAACTCAGTTAATACCTAAGTATAAGAGACTGTTTTTGTTTTTTTTTTTTATCTCTTATCCTCCTGTCTTTTATTTATATCCTTAGAGCTTTGTCCCTTCTTTTCTTGCATATTCAAATTATTATCTTTTCCCTTCATGGTTGCAGGTTGCAGGTGGTTCTTAATCTCCTTAGGAGAGTCTACACTTTTAAATATCTGATGAACTCTATGAAATGCAGGGCCCTTTTCTTGTAAAATGCTCACATGTGGTGAGTTCTGCACTGTCCTTGCTTTTCCCGGATGGACTGCAGATCCTGTGTTAAAACGTGCACAGAACCAGTGAAGGTTTTTTGGGATTTTTTTTTTTTTTTGCCAATTTTCTGGATTTTATACTTGTCATTGCTGTTAAGCACAAGTTATTTTATTAACATTTATTTTCAGCTCCATGAAATAACCTCTAATCCCTCCTCCAGCTTGGTGTGTTGTTTCTCTTAATCTCTCCCATTGCTGCTCGTCTCCAGCAACAACATTATTCAGTGATCCAACAACAGTTAATCTTCATAGGCTTGTTGCCAATTTTCCTTATCATTTAGAGCTATTTAAACCAGGATTTCGGGGTGTGTTTGTAAGAGGGAAAACCAGAAGAAGAGAGAATATTAAAAACCACATATTTCTTTTTCTCCCCTGAGTATTTGACATGATTTCTTGAATATAACCAGAAATGAACACTGTGTTTCCCTGTTTCTATTTGCTGTAAGTCAAAACCAAGGTGTGCTCCCGTTGTACTTGCTATGTGGTACGCATGCATGGAGGGTATTATTAACATTCAATGCAAAGTAGCTTATAGGATAGTGAAGTTTTATTTGATATGTATCTTAACAGAAGCCCTATTTGACACATTATGCTAGAGAACCTAGAGAAGCTATATTTAGAAATGTAGACATTTGTACAAATTGTGAGGGTTTGGTGATAAGTGTCTCACTGATATCAAGTAAGAATGAATTGTTTAACTGTCAGAGATAGATCCCTTATGAGGTTATTTATTCCACTCGTTTTCTTCAAAGGAAAACTGCTTCTTTCAAGGTCAGAATTATCAGAAGAATGAATATTGTAAAATACAAATGGCAATCTATTATACACATGGCAAAAACATATTTTAAACCTATTTTTAAAAATCTGTTCTTTAGGAGGACGTGATAAAGATGTATTTGAAAGTTATTTTTATTGGATGATTTCATTTATGTCCCAGTTTTTATAATTCCTCTGAATTGCCTTCATCATTAATCATGAATTGTTGAACTATTGGCCTTCATAAACATATGTATTTGGGAATGTAAGTATGTATCATTCTTTTAAAAATAGATGCTTTTTGTAAAATGAGTTACAGCTGAACTGTGCTGCCTGAGGGAGATGGGAGGGAAGGAGCAATCACTCAAATATAAAGTGACATTTGATAGTACAAGAGGTTTTGATGCTAGAGACCTTTGGTATTTGTAGCTTTAACATTTATGACTTGATTGGTCACAGGTGAGCTTCAGCGATCATACAGGGATTTGCCATTTTACAGAGAGAATTAGAGGATTAGTGTGATGTAGAATTCACAGCAGAGAAATTACTGCTACTCAGGCGACAACGAGGTCAGAATCTGCTCCTCAAGTCAATGATTAATTGCTATTAAATTAAACTTACTAAATTGCAGGTATTTCTCAACAGGGAAATTTTGTTTACTATTGTAGGACTCTCCTACTTGAAGGGGTAAGATTTTTCATACATGCCCCTTGAATATATTGGTACGTCTCCGAATTCAATCTGGAAAGAAAAAAAAATCTAACTAAGTTAGGTATTTTTGCAACTAATCAGATAGGAAAATTTGAAAAGAAAATTAAATAGTACTTCAAGAATCATAAAAACTTTACCCCAAAAATCTCAAATGAAAACCAATGATGAATAAATGGTGAATATAAACACAACCATCATATTGTATTGCTACAATTACAGAAAAAAATAAAAATAGAAATGATAATGCAGTTAGAAGAAAATGACAAAATTCAGTCTTCACTGAATCATCTAATCATTCTTACTGATTTAATAGACACATGCCAGATATGCGCGACACGGCAAAGATTCAAGGAAGAACACCGTTATTTCTATAACCTAGGTAGTTAGAAGAAATAGAACCTCAATTAATGTGAAAGACGCAGCACAGAATGAAATCTGTGGTATAAAATATGTTTGTTGTTTAATGGACAACCAAGCAAGATGCTCTGAAGGTTCCTAGGTAACCCATCCCATCGGAAATGACATCAGGATCCAGTTGGAAATACTGCCTTCACTCTACAGGTAAGAATATCAGGGCATGGGGACTATGATTTATCACTTCCAAAGTTGCACAGCGAATTGTTGAAAAGCATTTGTATTCAAGTAAATCCAGATTTCATTCTTTGATAACTGCTCTTTTAAAATCCATGCCTTTTTTATGGGAACAATTTATTATATCTGTAGGTTGCTGATTGGTGAGACTTCTCAAGAGTATAGGGGAAAACTCAGTCTACAGTTAATATTATGAAGCTGGACAGTTAGTGAAACAGATCATCATAGTTCATTGCTGATATGCTTAAATTCTATGCTCTGTTTCAGAAACACACACTAACTGTAGGATTCATTTGTCATATCTCAGTGCATGGTCTCAGTTTCTATTTCATATGCTACTTGACTAAATAGGTTTACTAGAAGAATAAGCCAGCTAAAAGTAAGATAACATGAAATCAAGGACCTATAACTGCCTGTCTCACTTAAGGATCACAACAGATGCATCTGTTAACTTTCAGAGCACAAATTAGGGTGCACTAACTCTTCCAGACAATGTGTTACCTAACACAGAAACAGACTCATGTAACAAAATTTTCATGTTTTCTTTTTTAAAATATGGAGCCAGCATTATTGTAGAGATTAAGCCACCATCTTCTTATGAGTGCAGGTTCCTGTCCGGTCTGACACACTTTCAACTGGGATGTGTGTTAATGTGCCTGGGAAAGCCATGGACAATAGCACGATGCTTGGGCCCTTGTATGTGGGGGATCCAGATGAAGCTTCCGGATTGGCTGAACCCTAGCTATTTATAGTCATTTGGGGAATGAACCAAGAGATGGGAAGTTACTCTGTCCTTCCATTTTTTCTTGGGAACTTTGTCCTGAAAAAATAACTAACTTCTTTATTTTTTTGTTTGTTTATTTGAATACCATATTGAGAGAGAGAGAGAGAGACAGAGACAGAGAGATCTTGTGTAAGTTCACCATCTGAATTGCCTCAATGGCCAGGCTGCCCCAGGCCTTGATCAGTAGGCCAAGATCCCATCTTGGTCTCCTACAGGTGTAAGCACCTGGCCCTCATCCATCCCTTCCCTGGAGCATTAAAAGGAGGCTGGGTTGGAAGCAGGAAAATTCGGACTGGGATTCAAGCTTTGCTATAAGATGTCAGAGGCACAGCAGTGAGTTAGCCCACTGTACCGTTATACAACTCAATTCCTTTAAACAGAGACAATGTCATTAGAGAGGCTTAAATTCATCACCTAAAGCAATGAAAATGAAAACATCACTGTGATAATGAGCTTTTTAAAAGTATATTTAGCGAATAATATGAAAATACAAATGTTGAAAAAAATTGAGTTGTTCACTCATGTAACAAATCTTCACATAGCTGTGTAATTGTGTCAACTGCTGGGTTCAGAGAAAGATTGATTTGCAGACACCACAGAGGACTAAGAGAGATAAATGCATCGCTGTAATTATTTGACAGAAGGTTATAATGAAGAAAATTTATGTTAATGAGAGAGAGGTGTTTCTGGTTTTTTGTCTTGCTAGAATAATCCACTTATACTTTTTTGTCTGCAGTTAGGCATATGACTGCAAAAAGTGACTTCTAGGTTGAGGCTTGAGTGTTTGCAGGGGTCATACATTTTAAAAACCAAGACAGTTATTTTATTTTTTGGAAACGTATGGATGAACCACCTGAAAGGATAAATGCAGGAAGTCAAAGTGGAGAAAAGATTACTTTGTGTATTTTAAAACCATAATATTTGGTGAAAGATGTAGCAGAGTTGACGCCAATGGGGAACTTGATTTAATGCGTAGTTTAAAATATTTTAAGCCCAGTAATTTGACTATGATAATTCTTTGGAGCACACACTAAACATCAAATATGCTAGCAGCTAGTGGAAACTCTTGTCAGACAAGGAACTTGGAAGGATTTTGCCAACCTTTGAGCAGCGAAGTCAACAGCATCTCAGAGCTATCAAAACTGCTCAAGGAATACCCTTGAAACATTGGACCCCTGTTCTCTGGTGCACACTGTGCTATGTACAGGAAAAAAATACTAAAAAATTAAATGAGAAAAAACAATCCCTGTATATAGGTTAGCGTTTCTTAAAAAGTTGAGTGTATTTCACATTCATGTATTTTCATTTTAACTTTCAGTTTATAGAATGTCTTAGTGTCAAAATGTTTGACTCTTGGTAGAATAGACGATTATTTTTTATTCTTTTTTGGTTAAACCTGGAGAAAATGTCAAAATCCTACAGGAGTCCCTGCTTGTTTTCAAAAGTGTGGCACTTTCATGTAATAAAAATTTAGGGTACACAAGATTATCCTTTATAAAATCACTTTGGAACACTTACTAGTTTTCTAGTAAAATAAATGACAAACAGAAAGTAAAATAAATAGTTAATTTTTCCAAATTCAGTGATAAAATATTGAATAGATGATAAATTGTAAGATAAAACTTATTTAAAACAGTTAATCTTTGATGAACTAATGTATACACAACCACCAATTGAACTTGAACTATTTGTGGTTATATTCCCTTACTTAGACAAAATAAAATATTCCTTAAAGGTGATATACAACAGTTATTTTTAATCATTTTGAGATTACACACCTCAGCTGGTATCCTGCAAAATGACCCTTCTGACTACTTTTTTTTAAAGATTTATTTTATTTTTATTGGAAAGTCAGATATACAGAGAGGAGGAGAGACAGAGAGAAAGATCTTCCATCCGATGATTCACTCCCCAACTGGCCGCAATGGCCGGAGCTGAGCCAATTCTCAGCCAGGAGCCAGGAGCCTCTTCCAGGTCTCCCACACAGGTGCAGGGTGCCAAGGCTTTTACCCATCCTCGACTGCTTTTCCAGGCCACAAGCAGGGAGCTGGATGGCACGTGGGGCCACCAGGATTAGAACCTGCTCCCATATGGGATCTAGGTGCGTTCAAGGTGAGAACCTTAGCCTCTAGGCCATGCCACCGGGCCCTCGGACTACTTTTAAAGCTGCAATTTGTCAGCTGTGTTGTCTTGTGGTTATCAAATGGTGAAAAAAAATCAAAACTGTCTGGAAGAGGCTGTTGTGAAAGTAGTGGTGGTTTGTCCTTCCTTAAAAGAAAGATTGGAGGTGTTTGTTGTTGTTGGTGGTTTTACTTAATTTTGTCATTGAAACCAGAGTTTTGGAGGTAGGCATTTGATTAGTAAGTAATTCAGACTCCTATGTCACACATAAAATACCTGGTTCAAGTCCCAGCTGAAAATCCAATTCCAGTTTTCCACAAATGTCCACCTTGGGATGGCATGGTAACAGTTCAGGCTCCAAATGTGTGTCGCACTATGAGAGACTTGAACCGCAGTCCCATCACCAGCTGCCGTGAACCTCTCGGGAGCGGATGAGTGAATGGATCATCTTTCTCTCTCTCTCATTTTCTGCCAATCTGTTTTGTGGGGGGTGTGTGTGTGTGCGCGTGTGTGTGTGTGCGCGTATGTGCGTGTGTGTGTAGGCGTGTGTGTGTGCGCGTGTGTGTGCGTGTGTGTGTGTGTCTGTGTGTGTGCATGTGTGTGTGTGTGCGTGTGTGTGTGTGCGTGCGCGCTTTACAGCCCTGCTTCTCTAATACATAAATACCATTTTTAAAAAATAAATACGTTTTAATTGATAATAGTTGTTATCACATGACACTTTCAAGTGCTTTGCAGGTGTCCACTCTCCTACCATAAAAAAACGATTCCACAAACTTGGGCCTCTCCATGTTTGCTGCAAACGACAGCAGTCGGGACAATTAGCTGCCGTTAGCAGCGGCACTACCAGGCGAAACCAGAGACTTGATGATTCTGACAAGAACCAATAAAATGTGAAATTTGAAGTTGCATCTCAGAAGACTCACCAATGGAGCTGAACCCACTGGATTGGCAGAACATTTCCATGGAAATTGTAAGCAGCTGCTATTTCCTGCCTAGACGCTGAGGGAACAGTAGAAGTGCTTTGTAGCCGACTTGGATATTTCCAGACTGATAGCACTAAAATCTTGGATAACAATTTGTTTAAAGGTCAATGGGAAAAAATAATAAATATTCATATGCTTTACCATATTTTCACTATTAAAGAACACACATAAAGAGCTAAAAATGCTAAAGGAAGAAGGAATTGCAGAATGTTCAAGAATCTGCAGGGTGACAGACTGCAAAAATCCAGACCATGTAGATCATTATTCATGTGGGGTTTATTTCATGTTGTTTTTGTTGTTGTTTTCTTAGAAGCTGATTTGCTTAGAATTGAGTGATTTTTAATTGTTTTTTTCAATTGGGCCTGGTGCAGTAGTCTAGTGTCTAAAGTGCTTGCTTTGCACCTGCCAGGATCCCATTTGGGCACTGGTTCTAATCCTGGTAGCCCCAGTTCCCATGCAGCTCCCTGCTTGTGGCCTGGTTAAGCAGTTCAGGACAGCTCAAAGCCTTAGGGCCCTGCATCCGCATGGGAGATTTGGAGGAAATTCCTGGCTCCTGGCTCCTGGCTTCGGATCAGCGTGGTGCCGGTCATGTCAGTCACTTGGGGAATGAATCATTGGATGGAAGATCTTCCCTGCTGTCTCTCCTCCTCTCTGTGTATCTGACTTTACAGTAAAAATAACATAAATCTTTAAGGATTTTTTTTCCAATTTTATGAGACAGAGAATGGCCTGACCTTCACAAGTTCAACCCCACATGGCTGCCAAGATCGGCTTATGACAGGCCATTCCAGGAGCCTGGGTGTTCATCTGGGTTTTGCACATGGGTTCCAGCACCTGACTCATGTTCTATTTCTCCCCAGCGCCAAGTAGCAGGAAGCTGGACTGGAAGTATACAACCAGGTACTCAAGGTGTCACAAACAGAAGCTTAACTGAACAGTCAGCTTTAAAAAATTATTTAGAATGAGTTGAAATAACTGTGGTGTGTGTGTGAGAGAGAGAGAATATCACATTGACCGATTTATGTCTCAACTGTATGTAAATACCGGAAGTGAACTATTAGGCAGCCAGGAGCCAGGAGCTCAGCCTGGTCCCCCACATGGATTCTCAAGATCCGAGTTCTAGAGCCTTCTCAGGAGAACAGATGCTAGGACCTAGACATAGGATGGAAGTCTCGCACGCCATGCTTTAACTACCTTGCCAAATGTCTGCCCCCAAGGAATGACTGAACTGAAGGAAATACACGTGTGTAGCCAGCAGAGGTTAGTGCGAGCACAAGAGAACAGTGCCTACTTTCCGACATTATGATATATTAAGAGAAAGAAGTTGCTGAGAAAAACAATGGTACATCTACTGCAACCAAAGCAGGTGCCTAGATGATTTCAATATTCCATATATTTATAGATAAAAAATCAGTCTGTTGGGATATTTTATAGCAGCACAGATAATTAGACAATCTAAATTTTACAACAGACTGGATATTTGTCACAAACATTGCTTTTGTTTAGTTTTTAATCACTATGTCATATAAGTGTAAGATGATTCAATAAAATGACTTTTTTAGAGCTCGTGTGTCTGTTTAATTGCTTCAAACAGTGTTCAGATTTACTAGAAAATTGTATAACTTTTTATACTATCTAATTCTGTTGTTCTTATTTAGGTTAGTAAAATAATAGTTTTCTCTGGAAGACAGGGCTACGGCAAACAGAACTGAAGATGTAATAATAGTTAAATTTTTCCTCTGACTCCAATATTAAGGTATCTATGTCTTTGAGAAAAAATAATTACTTATGGAATGACAGGTTTTTTTTATTGTTTCGCAAACAGTTTGTTAAAAGAATATTTTGTAGTTTGCATTTTACCTTGTATCAAGACACTGAATGGCACACCCTTATACCCAGATCTGCTCGATTCCAGCTTCCTGCCTACCCTGGCAGGCAGCTGTCCACCCACAGGAGACGTGGATTGAATTTCAGGTTTTCTGTGGTTCTGGCCCTTCACATAAATAAACCATATTATATATTTAAGTTACTTCTAGAGCTTTTAGCTTAGAATGTGAAAACTGAACTATGCTTCTGCTGTGTGTGGTTTGTTTCATATGTTGGTATCGTTTTTATCTTTCATCCTTTGTAAGAAAGAGCTGAGGTATAAAGTGTTGGAAAGACTACAAGTAATAAATGAAAGTACTAAACCTTTAATTATGAGTCAAGTACTTTTACTTAAATAAATGCGTAATACAAGATGAAGCACCAACTCATTTCTTGCTTGATCTTTGCTAGTGGAAGCGCCTACAAGGCAGGAATCGTGAATGGGCGTACTCGTGCAGCCAGCCTCACTGCCGAGAGGTCCCGAAGCTCAAGGTCCCTTCGGCTAGATAGACCACAGGGTTAAACGGTGACGGGGAAAGAATTGGCAGTGAAATGTACTGGGTAGAGTGTCAGAGTTGGACTGCCATGGGGGTGTCTGCGGGGAGGGGGATGCCTTCAAGGTTTCTCACTCCTTTATACAAGCTCTTATGAATTTAGTACACGTGGAAAATAGCTCTGTTGAGACTCCAAATGAAGACATTTAGAAAAGGAAGAGCGAAAACTAGGAATGTAAACCACAGAGGTCCTGAGTCTGTGGCTACAACTCGCTTAGAACTGCAATTCCATTCGAGCTGCTTTGGAACCTTGGTCCACAATTGGAGAAGTTGCACCTAGCTGCCCCAGTATCAAGGGATGGGGATCCACTCCTGGATATGAACCCAGGATCCTCAATGTAGAACGTGTTCTGAGCATGCCTGAGTGGTTTTGATAGTTCTAAAATGCCATCAATCTTATCTATCTAAGGATGAGGACATCCTTCCAAGGTCCATTGGCTGTCATAATCTACCTGAGAGTCTCCATTCACACAGATACTTTCTGTCATTGATTGGCTGAGCTGGTTGTCCAATTTGTTCGCTATGGCACCAGATGTCCTCAGCAGGCCCCTGTGGACTGTCTTCCTCCACGTGCATCTGGACATGCCATCCACTGCTCTGTTTCTTCCGCTTAGGAGGCCCAGCTCTGACACACACACTCTGCGTTCAGACCACCAGTACCCCATGTCCCAGGCTACTTGCCCTCCTTCCCCTGCTATAGTATCAGATGTCCTCCCCAGGACCCAAAGGTCCCCACATGCCCCCAACTGTGCCACCCCCGGGGCACCTGTGAGCCCACATACTCAAGCCGCAACAAGCACAGAGCCAGGTGGTCTGTGGGTTTCACCTGGCATCACTGACACCCAAGGCTGCACGGCCAGGCTCACCCTGCATAGGTGTGTCAAAGGACCCAGTCCAGATGACCTTGGCCCCGCCAGATTTCCCACCCCTGAGGCTCAGGGATCTGACTAACATCACGCAGGTGGGTCAACGACCCAGGCCAGGTGACACGTGCCTTGCAGGACTCCTAACCCTGGGGTTAACAGATTTGACTCCCATCATGCAAGTTGGCAAAAGGTTCCAAGGAAGGCTACCAGGGCCCTGTTGGACCTCCTGCCCCTGGGACTAATGTGTCCAACTCAAAATTAACTTGGTTGACTTGCACATAAAATTACGTAGACTTATGTTTCTGATATTTCCCGCTAGCACAACTAGGTACTGTGCAGAATAAGGTCATATATCATTTTATTGACACTCATTTGAGACATATTCTTTTGGTAGTATTTTATCAAATATTTGAAATACCATTTTCTTTGCTTACTTGCTCCAAAATTTTATTCCTAAGTTTCTATAACTGGAGATACAAAGAATATCCTTTTTTTCCAGTTTTGTTTCTATCACTCTATCCAGTCTCAGAGAAGCTCACTCAACTAAATTGCAATCTGGCTTTGAGAATATGTGATACCCCAGAAAACCCTATACCTATTGAATCCAAATTTTGGGAAATGGGTCAAGAATCTTATTTTTTGAGGTTATTTTGATTATTTTAAGTGTGAATTGACAGAAAGAGGGAGAAACTGAAAATAATCTATCCTTCTTCGAATGCAATTAATGAATAGCACTGGCCAAGGCCGAATTAGAACCCTAGGACTTGATCCAGGCCCCCCATCTTGGTGGACAGGACTGGAGGGTTTGGCTCACTCCTGCTGCTTTTCCAGGCATATTTGCAAGAAGCCAGATTAAAATCGGAACAGTCAGGACTGACAAAGTGGTGCTCTCACGTTTGATGCTGGCTTGCAGACTGCTGCTTAACCTTCTATGCTGCAATATGAGAATCAAGTGTCTGATCAAGAAGAAAAATAGTGAGCAGTCATTGTAAACACATTTGCTTTGTTGAGGTAACAACTATATACCTATGGACTAGTCTCACTTGTGGCCTTACTTACGTAAACTGAAAGCAATCACAAATTCCTCCTTCCCGGCAGGAGTACCTTACTAGGTGAACCTGAAATACCACTGAACTAAATACAAAGGATCCAAATGGATAGAGATTTTGTTTTGGTTAAATATTCGTATGCATTTAAAAACAGCTTACATCTTCACGGTAACGATGTCTTTACAACTCAGAGATAATTTATGTTACGCTGTTGCATAATTCTTTTTTTTTTTTTTTTTTTTTTTTTTTCAGTTTATTTTTTTTTTTTTATTTTTTTTTTCCTTTTTATTTTTTTTTAAATATTCATTTATTCATTAATTACATTGCATTACATGACACAATTTCATAGGTACTGGGATTCCCCCCCCTTCACCCCAAACCCTTCCCCCATCATGAATTCCTTCACCTTGATGCATAACCACAGCTCAAGTTCCGTTGAGATTCCCTAATTAAAAGTTTACACCATACAGAGTCCAGCATCCCACTTGTCCAGTTCAAGTTCAACCGCCTCTTAGGGAGGCCCTCTCAGGTTTGTAGGCAGAGCCAGCAGAGCGTCACCCCGATCAATTAGAAGCTCCAACATATCATCAGCAACAGTCCAGGTATGATGAGGCTGGTGCAGAGTCCACTGATTGACATAGTCCGTCTTAGGGTTTCCCCTTGTCCAGTTTTCCGCTGCAAGCATAAAGCTGAGGTGGTTGATTCATCTACTCCATTTTCCATTTTTTTTTGATTAATGCTTTGATTCCTCCATTTTGTTCAAAAAAAGCTGTTGCATAATTCTGCTATCAAAATTTGCTGACAAATTTCCTGTCCTGCAGTGTTAAATTATCTTGAATCTTTTATTAATATAATCTTAACTCATTGTATTACATTTTCATGGTGCATCCGCTCATTTTCTATGGAAATAAATGGATTATAAATAAATAAATGCCTGACTCTAAATCATCGTGGATTTTAAAATCAAATCAATTATGTGAGAGCACTTTATAACTATGGCGAACAATTAGAGAAATTTTCCTGATGGTGAAATTTTTAAACTGTTTTGATATAACTTTACAGTTTAGTCATTTGGCTCCTGTGGATTTAGAAGATTGTTTATACTTGAAAATAACAGGACTGTATTTATGGGTGTTGCACTAGGGATAATATGGAATTCATCCAGTTATAGTAGAAAATTTAAGTGACTAAAGCTCAGCAGTTAAGGTTCTGTCAGTGTCTGTAGAATTAACTGACCAGATCAAAGAAGCAGGACAAGGCATTTTGATTCTGTAACCAGTGCTCACCGTGGAGCTGAAAACGTGACTAAGCTATTTCTCTCTGGGACATCAACTTTTGGAAGGTTCCTAGAGCACAGGAAAAACTCCAAGTAGGTGTCACATGTAACCCAAGAGTTAAGTATTAGATCAAATGTTACCCATTACAACTAAAATAACAGAACTAAAAACTGGTGGCTAATTGTACTGACAGTATAGGCAAAATATGAATAGCACAAAGGAACTTGTTATTATGCTGAGGACAAGATCAATACGAAACAGAAGCAGCAGTGAGAATGCATTCAGATATTGCAAGTTTGTTTCAAGATACAATCAGTATTTAAGAATTTAGATAATTTCTCTTTTTTTCCTGTGGAAAATTGGGATTTATAAGATAATATATATTTATCATGAACTTTTTTGGTTTTTTTTAATTTATTCATTAATTACATTGTATTATGTGACACAGGTCCATAGGTACTGGGATTCTCCCAACCACTCCCCAAACCTTCCCCCCATGGTGGATTCCTCCACCTTGTTGCATAACCACAGTTCAAGTTCAGTTGATAAACCCTCATTGCAAGCATATACCAAACATAGAGTCCAGCATCTTATTGTCCAGTCAAGGTCAATGGCTTCTTAGGTATACCCTCTCTGGTTTGAAGGCAGAGCCAGCAGAGTATCATCCCAATCAATTTAAAGCTTCAATATACCATCAGCAAAAATTTACATCATTATGGAATTAATTGACATAGTATTGAGTAACCAATATGTTAAAAATAAATGCAAGTTCTTAACCACATTCTGTGACCACCTCATTGACATTTCAATTTTAGTTTATACACAACATATAACATAACATACATAACATAACGTGTTGTATATAACATCATATCATCTTAAATTAAGGCAAACATGTGGTATTCTCAAGGATTATTTAGTGAGATACTATATACAAACAAATTCACAGATAACTCTAGAAACTATTTAAAATTTCAAGAATGAGAATCTTGAAAGACAGAGTTGCCAGCCAGGGTCTCTTTGTTTCTTTTATTTATTTATTTATTTTTCAATACCACGTGGTATGTTAATGCAACAACATACAAGCTTCACATTTATGAAGTGATAAAGATATGACACCTGTCTTAAGTCCAGTCCTTATTATTTTCTTATAATGTTCTTATGAGTCTTTTTAATGTCTTCATTTATCAACCCCAACTATGTAAGCCTGAAATTCACACATAACACTTCAAAATCAAAACTTACTAATAAGTAAAATAAAATGAAATCACCATTCATTTTAATTTTTTCAGAAGGTAATAGCAAGTTTTGGGATGTTTTGACTTATCCGTATTATTTGGCAAAGTGACAGCCTGTGTGGAGACTCCATTCAGTTATCGATGAAGTCCCATTCTTGTGAGCTCTCATTGACGGATTTCTATTTATTCTACTGGAAATAAACTCAAATCAGCAAACTCAGAATCCTAGTAAAGTGGTGTATATAGGTTAGGTATGTTGTGGATTTAATCAGTATTGGCCTGAGATATCAAATCCCACATCAGGAATAGCCACAGTCATTTCAGCAGATCTGTTATTCTTCTAGCAATTTGGCTAGGATACATTCTTCCCTTCTAATGCTGAGGTAACTGATATTTAAGCCAACTTTTCAATTCTGGCTTTATGATAGATCATCCTCTCCTTTCATAATACCATTTTCTTAAAGATGAATTAAAAATTAATAACACGGTAGTTACCTTAAGAGGAATTTGCAATCACTCAGGTGACTTTGCATTTCTCTTCTCTGAATTTTGTTATGCCGAATGTATAGCAAACGAGTTTACCTCCTCCTGGAATTCAATTAGCAAAAGGGAGAGATACATACCAACTTCCAAATTCTGACAAACATATGAGCTATAGCAAAAGCAACACTTTCACTGAGTTCAAATTTGATGCACATTAGTTTCCTCCTGGCAAAATTAATTTACAAGACCATTAAGTTCTGAGATCCTTGGAAAGATAAACCCTGATAGCAAGCATTTTTGCATGCCTGCTTTCCAACACAGCATGCTTTGCATGAAAGGCAACCGAAACACACTCACTGAATAAAAACATTCAGTATTATTGCAGTTGTTAAAATAGCGTTTATAAATATTTCTGTCTTTCATTCCTAATTTGTGTCTGCATTCATGACTTTTTATTAACATCTTGATATGTATATGCATATATCAGATTTAAAACTATGTGAACAAGTATCTCTAGAAAACTATAGAAAGTAGCCTTATCAAGTAACAATAGAAGGAATTGGTCTCTGTACCGATAAATGCACTGATCAGGAATTAGAAACATTGAAAAGTGGTGTTTTTTTTTTTTTTTTTTTTTGCAGATAACTTAAAATTTCGGCACAACATAGTACTTTCCAGCTTATGTAGTATATTAATTATTGCTTTTATTTGTTTAAATTAGTTCTCTTAAATCTATAGTTGTCAGAAATACTAAGCACATCATATTATGGCATGAGTCTAAGAGGGTTTAATATTTGAAGATTGTTTACACAGCCTATTTGAGCAAGTTAGACTTTTGTAGTCATGAAACTTATTTTTAGTAATACATTGTGTTGCTAAAAGTCAAATGTAATTCATGTCTCATGTGAAAAATAACTACTATGTAATTTCTTCTGATTCATAGTATCAGCTATTGTAACATCATAGAAATATATGTAGAACTGATTAGTATTGCTTAATATATAACAGGCATCCAATAAGGCCAGGTGGGCTAGGACAAAGCAGCAAGCCCTGAGGGTATATAATGATCATGTAGAGGAGAAAATGTAATTATAAATTTTAATTCTTTTTAACTTGAGTTTCTCAAGAAAATGAATAAAATGTAATTGCAGTTTAAGTGATACTTGTAGTTAATGAAAACTCACGAGAAGACAAAATATAAAAAGATATTTTACAATCAGAACTGAAAGCAAGAAACTGTTAATTAAAATAAAGGTGGAAATTTTGGCAATAAATGAAATCTTAGATTACAAATGTTCACGCAAATGCCAGTGATGCTGCAATCAGTGGCTTACCTCTGGACTCTAAATATGATCCAGGATGCAGAAGCCCTTACAAAAACGGAATGACCTGCTTGAGTTGATTTCAGAAGTGTTCGGATGCAGACATGCGATTATGGTTCCACAGAATTTTAGTTTCCTTATGAGCAAATCCAATGCCCACAGGATCTGATGGGCACTTCTGCGGGTGAAGCTTATGTACTGATGTACTGATTACCATCCAATAAAGCATACAGAGTTTTTCTTAAAATGAAACAGACATGACAATGCAGAAAATCTATGCTATGAGCATCTTGAGGAGATATTACTCTATGCTGATTTGGAGAGACACAGCAGCAGATTCTAGACCCACTTGTACAACGCATGCTACTGACAATGAAAACCATAATAAATGGAAAATGAACTTTAGAAAACTCGTCAAAGCTTGGTAAGCACACACACACACACACACACACACACACACACACACATATAGACATATATATCAAATAAACAAAAGCCCATCCTCTCTAGAACAGGAGAAATGCCAGCCAAACCCTGTAGTACACTGGGGATGATGCTACCTTGAATCCAAAATCACGGACAGTTTGAGTTCTTATCAATAGTAACATTACACAATGCACAGCGATGTAACACAGTAAATATTCTTCCAATACTATTGTAAAACCTTTGGTCAGGCGTGTATTTTTTGTCACCTGTTAAGCTGCCTGTTAATGCACTTATATCCTTCATCAGAATGCCTGTGTTCAACACTCAGCTTAGCTCCTTCTTTCCAGGTTCCTGGAAGACTGGTGGTAAGACAAATAATTGAGTCCAGGCACTCCTTTTGAAAGCCTGAACCTCATGCCTAGACCCTGGCTCCAGCCTCTCTCCAGTTACAGACATCTGGGGACCGAGCTGGAAGGTGGGAGCTTCTTCCTCCCATTGTCTCTTTCACTCTCTAAGTCTCTCAAACAAATTTAAAAAATAAAGCACATAGTAACTTTTCAGGTTAAATATATGCTCCTGAAGGGGAAATACTGAGAGCTCTCAAGAAAAGTTTGGCAAGAGATCCGGGCTAACACTATAATCGGAGAATAACATCCTTCATTACATTCTTCGGTTGGAACAATAGCTTATGGTGATCAGGTGATGGAAATTTGCCCCTAATCTATTCCACATTGGATAGTTATTTGTCAACGTATGCAATGTGTGCCTTGAGAGAGATTTGTTTAGCCGGTTGAGGAACCCTCACTTTAGCACAAATGTCTATTATCAATTTTGTGTTTTATCACTTGACTGACATGGTCACACAGCTGCCGTTTATGCAAAACAAATGACTCTTAGATTTAAATGCATAATTAATGTCAAAGTGTTAGCATCTTTCTATCACATTTTCAATGGATAAATGGGATTCTAGTCTACAATAATCAGAGGGTCAGTCCTTCTGATGCAACTGAGAGTATTTGCCAAGTCCTTAGTAAACATCCCAGGAAAATGGATTACTGATCTTTATAGGGTAATCACTACATTATGAAAATAATAAAAATTAAAAACAAAAAATGAGAACAATGGAACAGGCAACATGAGAATTAATGTTTACCATTTCATAGAGAACCTATCTTCCCTTCCCAGCTCCCCCAGCTCTGTTTGCTGTGTATCTACCCTTTCGATTACTGGAAAGAAACATGTCATATTTTCCACAACTAGTCCTATTGACTAGTGAATTTCCCTGTGCTGCAATATCACAGATTTTTAAAATTTATTATTTCTGTGTGTGTGTGTGACATGCACTTTCTGTTCCATTTGAGAACACAAGTGTGTGTGTGATGTACTACTCCGTATTCCAATTCCAAGAGCTTCTCATTAACACATACTGTATAACTAACAGACAACATAAAATTAGAAAAACCGGAGTAGGGAGTAAATAAAAATGTCAATAGCAGACATCTGTTGATAACATACCCTCAATCAGAAAACAGAATAGACAATAATGGCAGTATGCACTTGACTCAAGTTAACTGAGCAAGCTGTCCAGCCGGGGAAAACCAAAATGTGCATAACTGCCCTTACTCATTTAAAAGTCACATTTTCCTTGTGCCTAAACCTTTGCAGAATTAAATCAAAGCATATCTCTCTCCTATTCCATGTCCATGTTGTGTGCAGGCTACTGCATGAAATTCTGCAACTGGCAGACGTTGCTCCTGGATGACACCTTGGTGTCCAGTTGTTCACTGCATGAGTGGATACAAACAGTGCTATTTGTCACCTCCCACACATACAGAGGGGCTTAGCAATTTTAGTACCAATCAACAGTGGCTGCCAATGGTAGTAATTAAAGCACTTCTAGTGGCGGGGAGCAATGGACTGAGAGGACGGGTGTATAGGTCTGTGCTAATTTCCATCACAGGTTAGCTAAGACTGTCAAATTTTCCCGGCATGGACGCGCAGGCACATTAAAATCTCACTCTATCCTTAACAACCTTTGTCTTACTTCTTCTTGCCAACTGCACAAATCCAATTTAGGAAATGGTGGTAGGATGGCAAGAGCAGGTTATTACTCAAATCTTGGCAGCAGCTAATCAGTCTGGGAGCAACCAAAAGCAAAAGAAGAAAAGAAGACAGGGCCGCCTGCTGCTGTACAGACTGCACAGTGCATACATATTTTCTTTTTCTAAAGTGAATATTCCCCTGGTTGGCCAATCTAAAAAAGGAATCAGGGAAGAATGGGATTGTATGCCATTGTTACAGGAAGCTGGAATCCAAAAGAGATATCACAGACAGAAACTCAATGGTGGCCAGGGTGGAGGGAAGGAGACACAGGGTGTTTCAAGGATGAGACAGAGAAGTCAGGAAAGTGAGCTAAATCTACAAGAATACAGCTCTCATCTAGAAAAATAATTGGCAAATGACTCAAAATCAACAGACTGACGGAGTCTGTGAGATGGGACAGTCAGTAAATTTCTTTCAAAGCTATTTAATGCTTGAGAGCTACTCTGGTAATTACCATTTCTTTTCCAATTTCCTCAGAAATTTGTGCTGTCCCCTGCAACATACTGTCTCAGTGGTCCTCCTTCCCACGCATCCCTTACCTCCTTCCCTGACCAATCTACAAGCCTAATCCTGGGAGTGCATGCATGCCCCAGCCCAGCCTTCCGAAGCCTAGTCTCCCAGTGGGGTTGTGTGGAGACCTGGAGGTTCCTGGCTCCTATGCTGGCCTGGAACTTTACCCTTCTACGCACCCAAGATCCAAGCCCCATGCAAAGTCCCCATCCTCGGTCCACCAGTACAGCAGGCCAGCATGCTAACCTGGGGTTCTTGGTAGTTGAATATCCTTTTGATTAATAGAGACAATCTCTAATGTAACAATTTCATTATTACTCTCTAATACTTCTCATTGGATCTCTAGAAGCTGAGAAGGCTTTAAAAAAACAAAAAACAAAAACAAAACTGAACCCTCCTATACCATCTTCCCAGCTTTGCTAATACTGTGTATCTGGTATTACTGTTTCAATCACATATTTTATCGTGCTTATTGATGGGCTACATATATGGAATAAAAGTGGTCCAATTAGGGCTACTTATATCATAACTTACAAAACCTTGAGAGTTCAAGTTTTATCTGTAATTGAGTCTCTTTAAGCATTGCTCATTTCTAAATGAAACAGGGCTATATACTAGTAGTTGTAAAGTACTTCTTAAATTTTTAAAAAAGTTTTATGAATTCCTTTGAAAGTCAAAGTGAAGGAGAGAAAAAAAAAATTGGAGATCTTAACTCACTAACTCACTGGCTCACTCTCCTCATGGCTGCAATATCAAGGGTTCTGTCTGTCCAAAAGCAGCAGCCAGGAGCTTCTTTTGGGTCTCCTACTTAAGCGACAGAGTGAGCATTATCTATTTCTGTTTCCCGCGTATCAATAAAGGGCCAGATCAGAAAAGGGGTGGACAGACCACTACTGCCAATATAAGAGTGCTGAATGCTACAGGTTCACCAATTACACTACGACATTGGTCCTGGTGAAAAAAAAAATGAAGACAAAGGATTTTATATTTAAAATAATAGTGAAAATATCTTTAGGAAAATCATATTTCTTTGCCAGCCCTTTACATTGCCTGCTCAAATACAAGGAATTCATTACAGAACCCACACAGAGAGAGGGACACAGCATCTACATGGAATGGTTTGGTTAACAGAGCTGCCAAAGATTTCAAATGAAGAAGGCCCATTTTGAATACTCTAAGAAATTATTTCCACTTCCAGATATATGCTTTATGAAAGAAGAAAGAACTGACTTACAAAAGGAGCTACTAGAAATTTGACAAGATTGTAGGTAATACTAAAATTGTACACCAGCGTTCCTCTTTGCTTAGTGAATGTGATACCAGCAAGTAATCTATTTTTTATTTTTGCAAATATATCAAAATATTAAATTATTCAAAACACATGAAAGACATTTGGTGTTGGCCAGCAGTGATCTGCGGGGCCCTGTGAGCGCAGGTCAATGAGTGCTCCCTCCTCGGCATTTCAAGCAAGCTGCTGCTTTGGCTTTGATAGGATGGTCTTCACACCACATGGTTACACTGGCCAGGAGATTAGGATGGCCTAATACTTTCCCGTACAATGTACACAGAATCCTGCTGCCACCAAGAATCACAAATCAGCAACTCACAGGTTAGTATTAATTAATGCATCTTTCTTTTTATAGGTGATCACATTCTAGACTTTCTTGGCAGCCTCACAGTGCAACAGCTGCGTGTGTTTGTGCCTATGAACATGTGGATCTGCATGTATATATGTAAATGTATTCAGATTTGTATACATACAGGATTTATAATTAAAATAATCAAATCCCTTGTATTTTGGCAGTTAAGCTCCTACAAAAGCAGATATCCATCTGATTAACAAATTTGAACAGGTGCTTAATGAATAGTTAATGAATGCATTCATGAGTGAATAATTTGTGCTGTAATATTTTCCCAATTTTAACACCACACCTACTTAGTTTACAATGGAGGCACAAGACCACTGAAACCACCCGATTTAAATCAATGCAATTTCTAGGTATTTAGGAAGGCATTTGAGAGAAAAGTGCTTTTATTTGCTAACTGAAACTTGATTGTAGGGGTACCTTCTTAACCATTTTTTATTCATTATACTAGTGGAATAAACTTTATTTTAAAATATACTGAAAGCTATGCAGCTGCTTTTGTGGTCATTGCTTTTGGTACATTCATCAAGTGGCAAATAGTTAAATATTCATGGTGTGTTTTCAGAGTTTTGAATGCTAGTTTGTACTTACCTAATTATACAGTATATTTCCCTACCTAGAAGCTAAGCACTGTAATTTCTGTATTATTTCTGTGTTAATATTTTAATGAAGGTCACTTCTCAGTTTTTTGATTACAGCTGTCAAACATATGTGTTTGAAAGCCTTAACAAAAAACATCACAACTATACAGGCAAATTAGTTGTTATAATAAAAACAAGCAAAAACATAACCTCACTGCTTCCTGATACATTTTCTCAGAGAGCAGTAGACAGGAATTTGCTTTTAAGTTCATATCTAATTGCAACTGCAGAGTTCCCTTTTCACGTTCAACGAAAGAAGCCAAAGAAGCTTTCATCCCTGTAACTTCCTTGTGTTTTTTTTTTCTGATGACAAATCAACCCCTATTGTTACAAAAGAGAGTAATGTGAGATTTTTGATATTTTGTGAATGAAGATGGAGATGAATATATGATGTAAGTATGAAAAAAAAAGGACAGCAAATGGATTCATGTATGGACCATAAAATGACCTGTCAGAATTCATTCTGAGTAAGTGCCCAGGCTGGCAATAGATGGGCAAGCTTTTGAACCTTTGGAGAATTTTAAGAAGATACTGCCATTGGGTCCAGTTGTGGCATAAGCAGATCAAGAATCCCATATGGGCACTGGTCTCTTTCTTGAGTGTGCCAGTCTAGCTCCCTGTCAGTGCAGAGAAAGGTGGATCCAGTGCTCAGCCCCTGCACCTGCGCAAGGACCCTGTGCCATTCCTGGCATCTGGCATTTTGAACCGTGGGGATAGAAGCCAGCAGATGTAAGACATCTCTGCATCTCTCCTCTTTCTGTAAGTCTTATAAACAAACAGACAAAATCTTCATAAATAAGATAAATGAAGGAAAACCTGAATAAAATAATTTTGCTAATTATAAGATTGAGTTTAATTACCTATTTTTTGTCTAAACCCCACAAATTAGGAATGAATTCAGGCAGATAGGAGTGACAGAAGGCAGAAAAGAGACAAGCAAGCTCAGAACAGAGGGAGAGAAGTAGGGGGTGGGGAGTAATACTCAGAGAGTTACCTTCCATCAAAACAAAGCACCAGCAAGCAAAGAGAAACATAGGAACATGTGAAATAAATGCAAAGACTTTTAAAGGGAAAGCCTAGATAATTTTATGTGAAGAATGACTAAACAGAAGTTAGTTCAGGCACAGGCAGGCAGCTTGCAGTTAGATGTTCCACATTTCACTACACTGTTTATTACACAAGTCTCTGTGTGTTATTTATTCCATGGTCACCAGAACTCAGAAATCACCATCATTACTATTATTTTTAAAAATTTCAATGTTGCCTATTGTGGAATGCATTTATATAACAAAGACTTCCCTTTCTGATTCATAGTCTCCATGTTTACAACAGATACTGGCTTCAATTTGCCAGTATGTTGTTATTTCCCCTTTAATTTTCCTTTAAAAATATGAAAAAGCATGTATATCATTTGGATATTGATAAATCATTCCACAGCACCAAGGCGTTATGTTTTCAGATGTATGAAATACGAACATTAAGTGTTCAGTAGAATATATTCATAATGGCTCCTCAGCCTAAAACTATGCTTTTGGAGTGTCAGTTCTTTGTGCTTTATCTTTTTTTTTTTTTTCTCTTAATCGGTTATTTCTGTAAACTTGTCAATTTAACTGTTTTAGCTAACGAAATTTAACATGACTTGAAAAGTTGGTTTATTTGCAATGCAGGGAAACGCACAAGAGCCAGGGCTGCAACAGTCTGAGATCAGGAGCCAGGAAATTCGCCTCAATCTCTCATTTTGTTGGCCATCATCAGCCGCCTTCTCTCCTTTCCTCATCAAGCTCCTCCATTTTTCCTTCTTTCCTTCCTTTGTCAGTCCATTCTACCGTTCTTACTTCTTGAGCGAATCAAGATATGCATTTAAATGATCAGAAGTGTGTCATGCTTGACTCAGAGCGAAGAAGCCTAAGAGTTGTTGTTTCATTGCCCAAGTAGAGCTGCGTTTCATGCACTGTTGTGTTGCTCAGTGGGTACAACATCTTGGGATTTTACTGCAATACGTTGCAGATGATAATATATGTATTTTGAAAGATCACTCTTAAGGTACAAAAGTTGTGGCTATGACAGATCAAAGTCAAAACTCAGAAAATGGCTGCATCTCTCAGGTGAGTGGTAGATGACCAAGTAGTAGACCGTCATTCTGCTTCTGTTGTTTGTTTGTTCTCCCAGGGTACTCATTGATGGGAAGGTAAAACTGGAAGCAAAGCCAAGCCATCAATGTACCATTCAGATTCATGAGTTTTCCCAAATTGCTGATTAAATGGTTGCTCCCAGTTTTATTTTTTCTGCGTACTAATGGGAAAGTGTCTGTATTAAAGAATATAAATTGTTATTCCAGAGATCTCTTGCCCACACCCTTTAAATCATGAAGAGTTTAATTTGACATGCCCCCAAAACAGTGGTTAAAGTTTCAATTTTAACATCTTTGTTTTAATCTATGCAGAATTTGAATGACTACCGAAAAAAATTCCAGGAGTGTGAAGATGCATACGCTCTGACTTTTAGTGTGTTGTCTCCAGTTGAGAATTCCTCTTGTCAAGCACGGACAGGAATCTCCTTCACAGTAATCTCTCAGTAACCAGCAATCTGAGTGGAGTGTGAAGAACACTTGTGCTTTGGTTTTTACCATGGGGCAGATTATCCCAATAGGAAAACAAATGTCAGCATCTGAAATGTCAGACTGTTTTCATTTCATAATAAGCAAGGAGATAAATCCGTGATTAAAGCTGTGAGTGACCCAAGGAGTTTAACAAGGAAAGGGCAGATCACCTAACATTATTCAGTTTATTTAGCTAGTGGGAAGGAATGTACTGATAAGAGAAAGGAACTTCCCATGAAAGAAAATTAGTAAAAGCTACATTTCGAAACATTGTCTTGACTTGAAAAAACAAAGCAAAACAAAGCAAACAAACAGCAACAGCAGCAAATCCTTTATTTGAGTTGACTTGTAACTGAAAGCCCTTAAATGAATTTGCCTGGAATATTTGCCCAAATATTACCAAATGGGTCAGAGACCTAAAACCTGAACAGTAGTCATAGTTCTAGCAACCCTGTAATACATACAGTCAGGCAGTTTTCTGAATGTTCCTTGATACAAGTTTTATTGATCAATGCCAACTGATACTTATCAAAGATAAGTATCAAGGCTGGTTTTGGTCTCTAATGGGTAAAGCCTGAAGAGCCCACATTCCATATGGGGGCCAGTTTGTGTGTGGCTGCACCACTTCAAAACCAGGTCCCTGCAAATGAGCCTGGGAGAGCAGTGGGATATGGCCCAGGAGTCACCGTTTCTGCAGCGCTGTGGGAGACGCACAAGACGCTCCTTTGGCCTGGCTTCAGCCCAGCCCAGCTCTGGCTGTTGCAGCTTTGAAGAGTAAACCAAGAGAGGGAAGATAGTCTCTCTTTCTCTGTCTCTCTCATTCTGCCTTGTAATAAATGAATAAATATTTTAAAAGAATATGTTTCATTTAATATACAAACACTTTGGAGAAAAATAGTCATATATTTAAATGTATCAACTCTTCCAGCATGGCTGAAAATCAAATCTTAGCAATTTTTTGATTCACCTTCTCCTCTTGCTGTCAGAAGTCTGCATCAGAGGAATAATTGGGAATATTTCACATGCAAGAGGCATGCTGCGGCCACCTTTCACTGTGTGCTTTGACTGTTTCCCACATGTTCTCCAGTGATACTCTCAGTCTGAACTCATTGCTTCCCAACCCTGAACTTCCAAGATAACTTTGTGCTATGGACTGCTTGTGTGGGCACCAGAGTGCTGTGTGCCATCTTGGGGCCACACCAGTGTAACGCACAGAGTGTGCACTGCTACAATGAATGCACAGTCCTAGGTTCTGCTGGTCCTTCCTAGACACAGTGGATGTCGTGTACCATGGAAGGTCTTCTGAAGCTTTAATTTAAGCGCAATCCCTGAAGGTAGTGATACTGCAGTGCAGAATCTTGAGTTTGTGATGAAATGTTAGTTGCACAATCACATTCCTTGTAGTTGTCTAGAATGGGTAGGTTGTATAACCAAAAGACGATTCTGGTCATTTTTACCATCACTCTTGCTGTTCTACTTCAGTGTGTTCGCAGGGACACGGTTTTAAGCACAGGACATTTTCAGCATCAAGGCTCCGGCTTCAGGGAATGTAGATAAGTTACATTGAAGCAAAGCTATGGTGGCCACTTGATCAAATGGATGCTCTTATTACAGATAATCCATTAGGCACTGAAAAATGATACATTACCTACAAGAATATTGAGCACTGGTTTCAATCAGTAACCAGAATTGCTGATCGACAACAGGACCATGCAAAACTTATGTCCACATTTGGAGCATTAATTGTCAATGCATTATCCAAAGTTTGGTAAGGGTAAAACAAATATTTCCTCATATGCTTAGCTGATAAAATGAGCAATATTGACAACCTGCATTCAGCAACAATATTTATTCTTAAAGACTCAACCTGAGAGAGTATTTACCATCTTCGTGTTTCAATATTTTTGAGGAAAATTTTGTTTACTTTTGATGAGGTCAAAATAATACTGGCTTGGAAACTATCAATATATTGAAATCATATTCATTTAGTAGGTAGAATTATTAAATTCTTTATTTCATACATGAAAATAATATTGACTATGCAAGACTGGTGAGATGATGATAAGGGATTCTATTTGTGACAATAATTATTGATTATTTTTAGAAAGTGAGATGCTTCATGGTTGTGATTACCCATGCTGTCATAGTGCTTGATATATCCACACTGAACTTTTAGTTAATTGGTGTTATTTCCAACATACAAATGCACTTGGCTATAAGAAAATTAGTTTGAGTCTATCTCCCGCTGGTTTAAAATGACCACAAATGTGTTTCCTTGGTTCTTTGAGCTCACGTCTGGCCTTTGAGGCCATGTGAGTAGAGAAACCCCCAGATAGATTCTCTCTCTCTGTCTCTTCTTCTCCCTGTAATGCTATCTTTCAACAAATTGGTCTTTTTAAAAAGTTATAATAACATATTACAGATAATTCTCTCAGTCCGTTAATATTGAAGTTAATATGTTGCCCCAATTACACTTACTAAAGCATTTTGTTTTTTACCTGTTGATATTTTAATTTAGTGAACCGTTTGATTGTGATGATAATTAAAAATGTTATCTCAGAAACTGGAAAAGAAAAAAGGAGGGAAGGAATAGAAGATGGAAGGAAGACACGAGGGCAAGAAGAAAAGCAGAGCTGGGTGCAACAGTTCACTGGCTAAACCCTCACCCGCGTGTGCCGGGACCCCACATGGAGCTAGTTGGCGCCTGCTGGGTGATCACGTAATGCGAACACATGGTAGGGGCTCCCTGGCAGGTATGTGTTGGGTCCTGCAGTTGGTGTCTATTCTTTGGGGACTCTGAAACCACTCAATTGGCAGTTACTGCAAGAGTCCTTAAGTCTTTGGTATCAGATATTTTTAGACCATGTTAGCTGCCGAAGCATTCTAATTTTGATCATCACTTTAAGGGACTGGAGTAAGAACTTCTTGAAAAGAGCACTGGCTGGCACAGCCCCTCCTGCAGTCTGAGACTCTGGCCTGCCGCTTCGTATGAGAGGGAAGTGAAGTGCAGCTTTCTGTAGAATTTCCACTTGGTCTTATGAAAAATCTCAGTTAAAATTGTAGTTGAGCATATCAATTACTTGATTAACATTTTTAGTGTGAATTCTTCAAATCTGAGAGCATTATTTTATCCAGCTCTAACATACTGAAATTCAACTTTAAAATTGATGTATAGGTTTTATGTACTCAATAATCAATATTTCTTTTTTCTCTTTGCCCACTAATATTCTTTGTATAATGCTTTCACATACATTTAATTGCTTTATGTCTTTCCCCTCTTATTTTGATGAATAATCCTGCTATCCTTTTTCTTTCAAGACATTGATATTCTGAAAAACATTCATAAACTACGTAACAGTGTTGTGGGCTACATTTGTTCTAATACTTTGCCTGGACTCTTGTCTCTTAAATTTTTCCAGCATGGGTACCAATGCTGTTTATAAAGTGATGAAGTTTACTTAAAAGTTGAGGACTTCACAGACACATATTGGCTATGTTCAGGAATTAAATGGGCCAGAAAGACAAAACTGCCGCATCTGCAGGTAGAGAGAGAGAAACCCTCTCCACAGGCTCTTAGGAGGCCCATAGGGGGTGTAGTTAAAAGGCACAACGGCAGGGCCCAAGTGGGAACAAGCACTTCTAGGAAGGGGTCTCTTGACTGACAATAAGGTGTTAGCATTACTTAGGGCCAGCACAGGTAAGGAGCTGTGTACCTGTCACATCTAATAAGATGCTTCAAACTGGAATCGCTGGGCTATTGTCTGGGTTATATTCAGTAAGCATCCACAGCTAGACTAATGTAGAAGTGATACTGTGCCTTTCTTCCGTTACAGATCCGGTTGTACATGTGCCCCCGCTCTGTCTGATGAACTTTTATCACTCTGCCTGTTGCTGTCCACCCTCTTCTCAGAACAAGCAATGATTTCTTCCTTGAGGAACCAATCAACCATTTGTGCATCTTAGGCTGCACAAACACTCTGCCACTCATAAAAATTTCAACACTTATAGGTTTGTGACCTTTTTTTTTTTTTTTTTTTGCTGAAATTCCCAATGAGAGCTGTCAACTACTTCCTTTATGCACCTGTGTGTTTGTATAGCCCTCTCTATACAATATCCCTGTGGCTTGTGAATTTTTATTTTATCCAAGGGTTATGTTTTACTACTGTCCCTTTTTAGTTTGAAACTGTGGCTGTGCTGGATTAAAGATATGCTCTGAGCCATAAAAAGAAAAACAAATCACCCATAGAAACTTACACTGAATATTAAGGACAAATAGAATATATTTGAAGCACCTAAAAATAAATAGCTGAATACTTTGCTGTACCCAATAAAATTGTTCTGCAAAAGATCAGCTATAAAAGGCACTCCAAAGACTGCTTCCCGCTTATTTCCTTTGCTCCAGTCTCTTATTTGTGATAGAGCAAAGATACATTTATTTTGTAACTTTTGCTCCGTCCCAGTATTCAACTTCTCTATTCTGCACAAACACACAGTTTATTTAAATTTTGTAATCAATTTTATGTCCAGTAATCTGTTCCTCCAGTGTTTTATCTTCAAGTCTTTCTGCAGCAGATTATAAGTTGTCAGACATTCTGTTAGGACTTTAGCTGACATGCTAGGCTGCATTGGCAAAGACGGTGTACAACAAAGACTACGCGCCATCTGCACCTTGGTCTCTTGTGAGCCTCAAGATTTCATTCCTGTGCTCCTGCCCCCTCCCTACCGCAAGGAAGAGAGTTTGTGGAATGTCCCAGAAGATGGCACACTGGAGCAGAGACTCAACAAACCACCAGCAAACTCCAGCAAACCACCAGCTGCTTCTCCAGCCTCACCCGTGCAGAGGTGAACGGCACTGCAGAACTGCTTGTCCGAATTCCGAATGTTGTAAAAACTGAATGTTTTGTTAATTTTTTATGTTTTGGAACTTCTAAAATTCACAGAATTGATACCTGACACCTCACAGGGGACGGAGATCATTTGTATTGCTACAGACATTTTAGATTTTTCTTCTCAATTTCCACTAAATAAACAAAGCTAATTTGGTTTGGCTTGAGATAGCAAAAGTCTTCTTTAGAAATGTTTATTTTATTTTATTTTATTTTATTTATTTTTTAAATTACAAAGTCAGATATATAGAAAGGAGGAGAGATAGAGAGGAAGATCTTCCGTCCAATATTTTACTCCCTAAGTGGCTGAAACGGCGGGAGCTCAGTTGATCCGAAGCCAGGAGCCTGGAGTCACTTCCAGGTCTCCCTAGGGGTTGCAGGGTCCCAAGGCTTTGGAGTGTTTCTTGACTGCCTTCTCAGGCCACAAGCTGGGAGCAGGATGGGAAGGGGGGTCACTGGGATTGGAACTGAGGCCCATATGGGATCCCGGCACCTGCGAGGCGAGTTAACTTTTAGCTGCTAGGCTACTATTGTAGCCTAGCTATTGTACTTCTTACAGCATAGTAATCTCACACAAGTAGCGTTCATCCAATATACCGCGTCACTCTCTTTGTAGAGAATGGTGATACTGTGTTGTCCACTCATGACAGCTTGCAAGGTTAATTTGGCCACAGTGAGTGGATGACCTATTTTCCGGTCTCCAGATTGTCCTGGCTTGCATGACAGAAGGCATCTCCCAGACTTATCCTCTCACAAACCATCCCTTCCTGTCATTAGAAAACCGTAATATCTACTTTCCGTGCTCTGAAATTAGCTGTCTTAGAGTTTTACATCTTTCTTTACTCACATAATTATTGTACAGGATGTTGCAGTTCTGAAGTTCTTGGCAGCCAGGAGCTGTCTCTACAACACCTTGATACACCCGTCCTGGCTGGCGCATGGCCTTGAACTAAATACGTGCTTCTGGAGCGAATGAATCAATGCTGCCAACGCTGTCGGAATCGCGTGAAAACAAACTTACTCAGGCTTTTCATAAATGATATGATAAGGATATGCATGCATCTGTAATCAACTTCTAAATTACTCTCACAGCTCATTTTGTGTGGCCGGGATATAAAAAATGCTCAGCATATCTTTGCTGACATATTGAATCCAATCTGATCTTAATTTTAAATATTTAATAAGAATGAGAGTTCATGATCTTTCCAAAATGAGTCTACAGGGAACTTATTAGTATTCAAATTATCACCAGAAAGCTTCAGTTAGTTATACCTTTCACAATCGGTAAGAGATTAAAACACACTTCTTTGAAAATCCATTAGTAATTCAAAAATATGTTTGAAATCTCTTATCCTCTGACACCAGCTGATGGTAAATATCAATTTAAGTGCATTTAAAAAAAATTATCCCAAGCACATGCTACATGCAAAGCGCTCTGCTCAGCACTGCAGGGATTACCAAAGCGAAAAAGACATGTTTATTGTAATAACTCTAAACCAGTATTTAAAAATCTATTATTTGCCAAATACTTATTGAACAGTGTATAAAAGAATGTCAAACCAGTCTACCAATTTTTTCTTCAATCACTGAGTATGTTATTGAGTGTAACACTGTGATTGAATGTTATTGAACGTAACGCTATGATTAAGATAGAATAAAATGCCTGAAAAGGGGGTAGTTTCATGGTGCTTGTGCTTTTGTGAAAACAACAGCAAACAAAAAAAAATAAAGAATACACAATCAGTTACCACGGATATATTTAAACGTTGTGTGATAACAAATAATCGTATATCTTTTACAAGGATGTATTTATTTGAAAAGAAATTATAGAGAGTTTTATACTATGTATTCTCATTTGCCCAGAATTATTTCTCAAAATCTATTTATTTCTAAGTTGAATTTCCTTGGTATCACTTAGCAAATTCAAGCACTGAACGGCATGAAATCTTCTTCATATCTTCTCATCTTTCTATATGCCTATCCTACACATGAATCATGATGTTTGGATCAGTGTACTAGATAAATATACTAAATATGTACAAAATGTATACAAATGTATACGAAAATTATGTGAGTATCAATAAAACATTTTTGTATATTGTGCGAGATAGGGAGATCTCATTTCAGTCTTCTACATAGATGCACCTAGTTTTGCCAGCATCTTTACAGCCTAGTAGCTCGATAGTGCATGCACACACACACACACATACTCATATATATGTACATTACCTCAAATCCTTGAACGCCTTGTGTGCTTCTCATTGTTATTAAGAGGCTTCGTGCAGATTTTTGTGGTTGTTATTATTATTATTTTTGTTGTTTATCCCCATTCCCTTGATGTTTTCCTCAGTTGACTCTGAGGTTGACAAATTTTGAGGGAGGATCATCGGTACTATTCACTGCACTTCTGTCTCTTGCTCTCAGGCTTTGCTATTCTGGTTAACAGATTCTTCTCCTTGGGGATGATTTCTAAGCTGTGCTACCACAGGTTTACAGGTCAATGTTACTGATTGAATTTGGCACAGGTCTTTGTTTGCAGTCATTTCTGCCACTCCCTCCCACGAGTTTCACTACCAGGTTTTCGTGCTAAGCATCCACCGCACTCTGTATCCCCAGCTCCTGGCTCACCACTCTCCACGCCCTACGATCCTGTGCTCTGGTTACACCACTGCCTGGTTACTCACTCCCTGTCCAACAGGGCGCAAGATCAGGGAAATGCCAGTGGTCCTAAATCGCTGAGTTGTCAGCAGTGCTGGTCTTTCCAGAACCTGCTGGCTTTTAGGTCTGAAGGCCACCCAGACCTATTTTGGTGTAGCCCATAGGATGCCAATTGGACATTGTATTCCCTATGAGAGCAGTGATGTGTGAGCTGGAAGTGAATTCTCTCCTGACCCATCACCTGTGCAGGTCACTGTTACTCCTTTAGCTCACAGCCTTTCCCTCAGTATACAATGTGCATTCAATGTGGCGCTGGCAGTTGGGCCGTTAGGTGTCAAGACAATCCGGAACTATTTTGATGTGAAGGTGCATTGCAGTATGCATCTCTACTTTCAAACTTTTGAAACACGTATACATTAATAGTGATTGCTGAACATTGAAAGATGCAAAATGAATTTTAAATCAATTAGGGCTAGAATCAGAGTTAGGGTTAGGTTTTGGAAAAGGTTAGGGTAAATCCCTATTATTAGAAGAAAAAAATGAAATCTTGAAATGGATAGGAAAAATTCAGACAGATGTCACAGGAACTCTCTGCCCACCTCAGCATAATAGGGGACTGCCATATGTATAAATCAGATGGCGAGGTTTTTGAAACCGGAAGATCAATTAAATAAGCCATGGAAAATAAAATGAGTAACTCATTAGAAATCAATGCATATTTCAATGTGCATTATGAATTTGCAGATTAATTTTCTTCAACACATTCAAGTGTTGGTGTTTTTCACTCCCATTTGCAAACTATTTATTCAGCTACATAAGATGAAGTTTGATCATAATCAATCTTAATATCAATATGGTACACTGGGTTCTCTCCAGTGACACATACTGTGCTTGAAGTTTGTAGTCCTGAATACCGAACATCAGGTTAGAAACATGATATCATATTTCTGTTCAACCTTTAGTCTATCAATTGTATTCAACAGAACAGCACTTGAAGTCTTGTGATTTGAGGAATACCAGTGACAGTTTGATTCAGCAAATTGATAAAATAAGTCAGACATCATTCAAGTCAACCTTTGAAGAAACATGTGGAAGACATACAGCTCTTCTAATGAAAAGAACACTTCTCTTTTGGTCAGTGCTGTATTAATGTAATGTTAAGAGACAGGTGAAAATGTCAAGAAGCCTGCTTCTCTAAGGCAAAATGATCCTGTAATGAGGCACTCGGCCACAGCAGCATTAGTGGACCAGGGTGACATTTGAAAGTATTCCTCAATGGGAGTGTTCCCTAACCAGAAAACCGGCCAGGCTAGTGATACTTGTAATAATCCAAAAGCAAAAAACTAACATCCTGTAAAATAGATTCATCAGTGCACACAACCTCAAAGCCTGCAGTCCTAGAAGACAGCTGTCTCTGAAGAGGTGATTTCCTTCACCAGTTTCAGAGTTAGCTATATTACTTCTGTATCCAAAGCATTTAACAATACTTGGGAAGGTTAGCGTGGCAACATTGTGGCTTGATGGATTGAGACAGCATCTCCAGTAGCAGAAACCCAGGTAGCTATCAGTTGAGTTCTGGGTACTAAAGTTGCAATTAACCAGACTGCTACTGCAGCCACAGCCACTTGCAGTGTGAACCAGTGGGTAGATTTAACATCTCTCTTTTTCTCACAAGTTCTTTTCTCCCCCAGCCTTGTTAACTCTGGGTTACAGTTGATTGTTGGCCAGTTCTATCTCCTGAGATTTTTCAAACATAAATGGGAAGCTCCAAGATGCAAGTTCAATTTCCTGTGTTGTGGTTAGGTTATTGGTTTGGGTATCCCCTACTGTTCCCTGATTAAGGACTTGGTCCTCAGGCTGTTGAAACATTGGCAATTAGATCATGAAGAGAGGTTTTCAGGCCAATGCCCTAGAGAGGATTGTCTGACCACAATCTCTTTTTGCCTTATGGTTTAGTGATGTAATTTCTTTTATCAACTCATGCTAATTTCTTGGTAACCTGCTGTCTGTCACCTTCCTAAGAGGTCAGAACAGCTGGACCTACTTCATCTTGAATTTTGAATTACCAAAACAGCAAGTTAAAAAATCTTATCTCGTAATTTAGCTACTTCAATTATGTTATTGTAATGTGAAAATCCAACAAATATTGGAAGTTGACACTGAGGAATCAGGGTTGTTATTATAGACAACCACAGTGCAGCTGAAATCTCTTTTCTGCTTGCTAGTGGCTGCAGGTTGGACGGATTTGCAGGAGCAGGTCAGAGAAAGCCAGGGTAAAGATACCAGCAAGGGAGAGAGGCATCTGGTGCAGTTACAGTTCCACCTGGGATACCAGCATTGTCTGCTGTTGTCCTGGTTTGAGTCCTGCTTCCTTTGCTTCTAATCCAGTTTCAACTGATGTCTGGGAGTCGCGTATGATGTAGGGGACCCATATTGGCATTCGAATGCTTGATTTGATATGACCAGATCTGGCTATTGCTGACATACAGGGAAGTAAACCAACTGCTGGAGGATCTGTCTGCATAGGTATTTTTGTCTTTGCTTTTCAAATGAAATGTAAGCAAACAATTAAATTAACAATTTAGAAACAGAAATATGTACAAGTATACTAATTGCCAGGACAAGAGGAAAGATACTGCGATGTCATCTCAGAAATTTCCAGAAATTGTGCCATTTTCATAGGCCTATAAGAAGCCTAGATGCATATATCTGTTTAAAAGACCTCCCAAGGCAACATTGGTTCAAGAAAGAATCCCAAGTCATTTACATGACATGACCAGGGCCAGATTAGCCTGCCACTGACGTACTCTGACATTGCTACTGCCAGCATCAAGAAAGGCTGAGTTATGGCTTACGCTGGCACCAGACATTGGCATTATCCACATGATGCTGGTTTTTCAAACTTCCATAATGTAAGCTATGGCGTCACAGCAGCTTTGGTAAAGGCATCAAACACACAAGGTTGGGTGGAGTGATGCGACAGCATTGGCCTTCCTGCACGGGGCCCTGTTGGTACAAACTCTGGTAGAGCCGTGAGAGTAAGACTGATCAGTATGACAACAGGAATATTTTCTTACCACACTTACACCGTTTTTATGTAAATGAATGTAGAAATAGAGATGCAATTAAATTATTCCACATACATTTGATAATATTATAATTTAAAATTGACATTCAAAAAATGTTTTGACAATTATTTACTTATAAATATATGAGGTAGATTTTTTGGACATTCTGGAAATAAAGGTGATGTGTCCCTCCTACACATTTTTGATGACTCCTCATATGTATACGTCTATATCACTGTTTGGAGATAATAACAAGCTAACAGTAATTATTTTTAAAGATTATTTTATTTTTATTGCAAAGTCAGATACACAGAGAGGAAGAGAGACAGAGAGGAATATCTTCCATTTTATGATTCACTCCCCAAGCAACCACAACAACTGACCAGTGCTGATCTGAAGCCAGGAGCCAGGAACCTCCTCCAGGTCCTCCACATGCGTGCAGGGGCCCAAGGCGTTGGGCTATCCTCCACTACTTTCCCAGGCCACAAGCAGGGAGCTAGACGGGAAGCAGGGCCACCGGGATTAGGACCGTCACTCATATGGGGTCCAAGATGAGGACTCCAGTCGCTAAGCCACCGCACTGGGCCCTAATGGTAATATTTTTAAAACAATTATTGCATTCTTTTATTACTTTCACTTGTTTATTACCGGCATATTTTATTTTCAAATACTAGTGGAAAGGTTGCATGTTTAATGCAATGTGTGGATTATTGAAATCGATGGGAGTCATAATGTCATGCTTTATGTCAGTGGTATCCTGATGCTTAGAAAACTGATACAGAACAAAATGTGGGTGCTATTCAAGACAGTTTTGCATTAAATCAATATTTTCCCAGACATATTTTTATCATTGTCTAATGACTGATAAGAAAGACCAAATGTTATTTTAAATATTGTCTAACATCAGGCAAGAATGCTCTACACATTTTAATGACTGCATCACAAAATACTTGATGATCAAATTGGATAAAGCTTTGTATTGATGGACTTTCTAAAAAGATAATTGCATAAATGAATCTGGCTGTGGCATTGTTGTGTGGCGCTACATAATTTTGTAAGTCAATAGCAATCAATGTCATCTCAAAAAGTCGTATTTATAAAGTGAAAGCTAGTAACCATGCATGGAGAAATCAGACGTTTCAGAAAGATCATCAACGTGACTGTCTTGAAGACGGTGCATCGGCACGAGCTGTGGTTCCAGATGCGTGACTCTGAGCAGCACAAGAGTTCCCTTAGGCAGTGCTTGAGCTCAAAATGCCTTAACTCAAATCGTGAACATCAAAGTTAAATTGTAATGAAAAATAGAGACAAAAAATCATCAATGTTAAATTTCATGAACCTGATTGTACATAGACCTGAATGACCTGATTAGAATCAAAACATCCTTATTGTTAGAAAATATGTGATAGTGTTAAGTAATAAATCAGAATGATAAATGTAACTAACCCTTCAGTGCACTGGAATAAAAAATATGTGTATACAGAAAGTGAAAATATCCACAGCATATAAAACAAACTAATGAAAAACTGTTAAATCTTCCTGCAGGGAATATGCATATTCTTGATATAGTTTGATGCATTTATACAATTTGAAATTATCTAGATGAGAAGCCAAGCACAGCTGAGTGACAGCCATTCTGGCTGATCTAATAAGAACATAATTTAAAGGTGGGTCAGACGTACAGTGTTCTTCTTACCTGTTTCTCTAGGGAAAGTGTTCTATGTCACACAGAAGTTCTTCACCTCACTGTTAGGCAAATAGATTTAGACTGCACAGCTTTGAAATCAAACAAGTTCTTATTGTTTTTTCCTTACATACAACACTCTTTGTTTATTGATCTATAATCTTCTTTAATCCCAGTTGGATGACTTTATTTTCAGAATATTAAAATGTGATTTCTTCAGAATATTAGGACTTAAATGCTACAATTACTGTAAATGCTAAAAAGTTTATGATTGAGTCTAACACATCTTCTATTTTTCAGTGAAATTGCAAAAAGTCTGTCATGTGAAAGTATCACCTATGATGGTAAGTTTAATGTTGATTATTTCAATAGGAACAAGCATAATATTTCTGGGGAAGTATAGGAATCATATTACACCATGCCCAAGGACGCAAGGTGTTCCGTTATATTCCTCTCAGCAGCGTGACACACACTGTAGATTATATTCAAGGCAGACATGCATGTCAAAATAAATCAAGATCCATTATTCCTTTAAACTCTACGATGCCAAGTAACTTGATGAAATCTGACATTTGTAACAGCAATTTTATCTTCATTCAGCACAGAAATATCCCTGGCTCTTCCATGCCCCAAATAACTGTTCTCTTCATAATTCCAATAAAAATAAATACAACACCTTCTGTTACTAAATAATCAGAAAGGAGATAAGCATGAAATACATTTATCTTGGTTTTTAAAACTATTGGATGCACCTTCAAATAAACAAACAACAAAAAACCTTCCTTCAGAAATCGAAACCTGAGGAACAGAAGTCATCATGTTTACAATCGTATTTAATATTTCCTTGAAATAATTTAAAAATGATTTTATAAAAGGAGATATCAGCTTATAAAAGACAATACATAACACAATTTAATGCTATTTTGCACTGAATGGTCTTTAAAGGTAGAATTCGTTATGTGAAACTTCATGTCTGAAGCCCGTTGGGTTGTCAGTCATTCCCTCCTATTAAAACTCCACTGTAGATATTGCCCACGTGCAACTCGGTAGACGTTTTGCTCTTGTTCTTGTTGGCTTCCACGTTAACGGCACAGCGAGCAGCTTGCAACGGTGCAGGCTGCGGATGGCATCCTAGATGTGCGAGTAGTTCTTGATGATGTCACGTTATGATACTGCTTGACCAGGCAGCAGACCCCCAGCTCCGTAGCCTGCAAGGGCGGGTTTCTGATGAACAGCTTCACCACCTCGAAGGCCGCACGAAGTCAGCAAGGGCCTCTTGCTCGATGCACGGACACGGTGGACACCATCTAGGGCCTGGACAACACAGCCTTTCCATGTGCGATGTGTGTGGGCTGGAATTCGGAGCTGCAGTTGCCTGTGAGAACACTCCTGACGGTAACCCCCTCCACAGGATGCTCTTGGCTCTCTGTGTCATCAGCAACATCTGTAACAAGTTCAGAACTTCTCTTCTCTCTATTGCCCTTTACTCTGTTCTTCCTGTCCTCTGTTACTCGGTAAATCCTGCTCTGTTCTCCCAGCAGGACTCCATGTGTGCAGCAGCTATGGAAGTGGCTATGCTGTCTCCTGTTCCAGTACCTGTCAGAGATGGGATGACTTTGCTCACACGCACACTCACACATACACTCAGTATGTATACAGATGTTTTTAGCTCCTTAATTAGTTACTCATACTTAGGTTGATCCAGGTTTTGACTATTGACAGGCAGATTTCAGCATCTTTAGCGATGTTTGTACACACAATAGTGAGATTGCTACATCATGTGGTGGTTAAATTTTAATTCTCTAGAATTATAGTAATGAGTTTTTAAAATGACTATCAATTTGTATTCTCACCAACAGTAGAGTTCTGCCTTGCTAGCAGTTCTTATGTTTTGCTTTTTGATAATAATAGTTCTGGCCGCAGTGAAGCAATATCTCATTGTCATTTCTGTTTCCTTGAACATCAGTGATGTTGAATACTATTCAGGACACTTATCGGTAATTTGTATATTTTCTCTTGAAAAATATCTATTTTAATCTGTTGTTATTTTTCTATAACTTCTTATCTTTATGTGCTTATTTTCATTTTCTTTAAAATGCGGAGATGCAAGGAGAGATAAAGTCTGTTAGATAGGAACAGTGCTTCCTTCCCCTAAATGCTTCCAACAGCCAAGGGAGGGCCAGCCTGAAGCCAACAGCTAAGAACTTCATTCATAAGTCCCGCCTCTTAACCATCATTCTTCTCTTCCTGGGCACATACTATTGGGGAGTTTCGCTGAAAGCAGAGTATCTGGGAGATGCTACGTGCATCCCAGGGAGCATGCTAACCACTCCTGCAAAAGCCTGGGCTGTAGTCCATTTTAAAATCCAAGTGAGCTCTTTGAGTGTCTTTACATAGTGTGCATATTAACGCCTTACCAGCTATGTAGCCTGTAAATATTTTCCTCCCATTCCACAGCTATTCAGCACTTTGTTCCTTGTTTAACTCTCTGTGCCAATGTTTTGTTTGTTTGTTCTTTGCTTGTTTTCTGGCTTTTGCAATCCAATCTATTTTCACTTTGTTTTCTATACAGATCTTTATTCAAAAGTCTTTTCCCATTCTAGTGGAATAAAGAGCTCATCCAGTGTTCTTTCAATAGTGTCATAGCTTCGTGTCTTCCATATAAATCTAACCCACTTTGGGTTGATTTTTATTTATGCTGCGATATACGTATCATATATTCACCTTTTCTGTTTGGCTGTCTGGTCTTGCTGCAGCATCTATGGAATAAGTTGCTTTGTCCAGATAAGTATTTTTACCAACTTCATCAAAAATCCATTGACTGTAAATGTGTGGATTAATGTCTTAACTGACTGACTACTTGGCTCAGGAAAATTTCTTCTGCTACTACTTGTTTGTATTCATTAAATTATAATATTTCCTCTCCTTGAGATTGAAAATCTGCGTTTTTGTGTGCATGTGTACTGACGTATTTAGAAATATGACTAAACCACATTGGCCATTATATTGCATGACTTTGTGGTGAGTCTGTCTGCAGCGTAATACGATCTTTTCTTTGGAATAGCTTTGGAATTATATAAAGCAAAACTATCTGTAAGCCTGTGGTTCTGAGACCTGCCATGACTGTGCTGGGAGCTACTTGGGGAAGATCCATCTGTTCTGTTGGGAATATACTGTATATCCTTCTCTCATCGCTCTGGACTCCTCGCCCACTAAAGCACTCCTTTTCCCCGAGGACAGAAACAAAAGACACAATTTGTTTCCAAGAGACGACTAGCTGTTTTTGAAGTGTGAGGAAGCCTGTGGTAAATGGACAGAGTGTTAGAAATAAAGAAGAAAAACGAGACAGCAGAAATAATTTTTTAATGATGCTTTCTCTCATTCATTTATATTGAAGCTACAGGCAAAAGGAAACAACAGGGCCCGGCGGTGTGGCCTAGTGGCTGGAGTCCTCGCCTTGAATGCCCTGGGGTCCCATATGGGCGCCGGTTCTGGTCCCGGCAGCTCCACTTCCCATCCAGCTCCCTGCTTGTGGCCTGGGAAAGTAGTTGAGGATGGCCCAATGCATTGGGACACTGCACCCGCATGGGAGACCCGGAGGAGGTTCCTGGTTCCAGGCTTTGGATCGGCGCAGCACCGGCCCATTGTGGCTCTTGGGGAGTGAAACATTGGACAGAGGATCTTCCTCTCTGTCTCTCCTCTCTGTATATCTGACTTTGTAATCAAATAAATAAATCTTAAAAAAAAAAAAAAAAAAAAAGGGAAACAACAGACATTACAAGTCTGAAATATTCCTGGAAGAATAACTTTCGGAAACAAGTAAGTTCATTATCACTCCCAAATGTTCTTTATGTAAGCCATTTGTAGAAATGCAATCTAAAGATTAATTTACATAGAATAATACTGAATTTATCCGTAATCCTGGAAAACAGTTCATTATTATGTCATTTAATTCTTGGAATGTTCATTTTCTTGCAACGGTCACAATTTTCTTTTGTAATAAATATATAGTACAGATACTAGAGATGGTGAAAAAATATTGCAGTTTCTAAAGTGTTATAATTTTTCTCAATGCTAGCAACAGCAATATAACACAGAGATTTAGTATGTGTTGAACAACACAGAAATCTATTGACATTTTCCCAGGAAACCCCTTCAATCACTCCGTCATTGATATGATATATTTTCCTTCTACTCGCTAAATTATAATGTTAAAAATGGGAGAAGAAGCGCAGTAGGATAAGTTGCTGATTGTCACTGGGTGATATTCTCCAAAGACCACCGTACTCTCTTCTGCTTTTATGGTGTGAATTCTAACGTTCTGAATCGGGGTCAATCTTCCCAACGGACTTCAAAAATAAAATGCAGCGCAGAGACACTATATGACGTATGAGCGGATGTCGCATCATGCACGTGGTTATCTCATCCAGGCTTGTGTTACCTTTTGAATATCATCCACTGCACTGGGAGCGTCACAGTGCCCTTTTGAAAGGACACGTGTAGATTTTCCGGTGGCAGCTTCAGCTGAGAAACAAGCAGCAGCACAGCGAGTGCGTGTGTCTGCGAGCCTTGTCGCGCTCGGCATCAATATCAAATGGACCAAAAAGGAGCTGTCCGCAGGAAGGCCCGGCCGATTATAGGTATTTGAGCGCAATACGTATGTCCGCAGTTCTAAGCCATTGCACTCCGGAGTGCTTTCATTTGTTTGCTTTTCATCTGGCAATAGAAAATGGGAACAAATTAAATTTAAAGCTGCTATTTCGAGGCAGAATGTTTCCTGTTTGGTATTCAAAAGAGTAAAGATAATAGAATCAGAGAGAAATGCTTCAAATGATGGTCGTCTGAGCTCACTCGCAGGCTTTGTATTTATGCACAGTTAAATACGATTATTGTTATTTAGTCTACAAAACATCTCCTGTGGAAAATGTTTGGTTCAACAGTTAAGTGGCTGGTCAGGAAGCCTATGTCCCATATCAGAGTACGAGGTCTCAAGTTTCACCTCTACTTTAAAAAAAAAATTTAATATTTCATTTTATGACACAGTTTCATAGGCTCTGGGATTCCCCCAACCCCTCCCCAAGCCGTCCCCCCATATTGAATTCCTCCATGTTGTCACAGTAGTACAGTTCATATCTAGTCCTTATTCCTGCATTGTGGGCATGGACTATGCAGAGAGTCCAGCATCTTATTGTCCAGATAAATTCAACAGTTTCATTGGGAGACCATCCTTGGTCTGAAAGTAGAACTGGCAGAATATCATCCCCTCCAGTGAAAAGCCACAACACAGCTTCAACAACAGGAAGAAGCATGGTAATTTACAACATCGTGAAGTTAATTAACATGGTATTGAGTGACCAATATGTTAGAAAATGCAAGTTCTTAACCACATCCTGTAACTATTTCATTGGCATCTCAATTTTAGTATATACACAATAGGCTGCTATAAACCTTAAAATGACATGAGACAGCTGAACAGTACCCTATAACCGCCTCTACTTCTAATGCTGTTTCCTGTAATATGTATTCCAGGAGGTGGCAGATACTGATCCAAATAATTAGTTTCAAAGAAGACTCAAGTTGAATTGTGGCTCCCTGGCTTCCGTTTGGCCCTAACTCTGTGTACAGTTGAGAAATTAACTATTTGATACAGCATTTCTTTCTCTCTTGTTCTCAATCTCTGCATGCATGTGTCTGTCACCTGTTAAATAAAATTAAAATGTTGTTCATGGATAACTGTGGGTAAAAGAGACTTATATTTAATCCCTATGAGTAATCAATATTTAAAAAATGGTCCAAATATAGTATTGCACTAATAACTCCAAATTTTAAGTGATATAGTAATTATACTTTGTAAAATATTGTTCTTTCTGCTAAGTTGCTTCAATATTTTTTAAATAAGCAACATATTAATTTTGTCTGTTATTAAAAATGTGGAGATACTGTATTTTAAATGTGTGATGCTGCTGTTTTATTGCACACATTGCCTTTGACCTTCATGAAAATACTCTGCCCACATTAAAAGAAAATTGCAATTTTCATCTATGATATAACATTAACTCTATGAAAAACATGCAGGCTGGCACAGCCTCTACCTTCAGTGCCAGCATCCTACACAGGTGCCAGTTTCTCTGGGGTCTTCTGTCCAGCAGACCCTGAGCCAAGCAAAGGGTGAGGGGACAGTGCCCTTCTGCAACAGAAATACTGGAGAGGAACTGGTGGTGAAGAATGTCTGCTTAGTTGACAGAAATCACAAGCTTACATGGGAGAAAAGCGTAGGCAGAAGGCAGTCCTGACAGTAAAACAACACTGGCTAACAGACATTTCTATCCCCAGGACCCTCCGACGAAGTTAAAGGTCAAGAAGCACAGGAAATGCTTTCTCAGGGCAGACTAGTTAAAGCAGGATGAAGGGATGTTTACAGAAGTCCTAGCAGAGTAGGGAGGAGAGACCAGTGCAGCCCATTGCTCCTGTTGCCCAGTGAACAGTCCATGCCAGGGTCTGTTAGCCAAGAGCGCAGTGTGCCATGTCCTTGGCCCTCCACTATGGGCTAGGCAGGTGGAGATCCAGGGGTGATTTCTCACACCAGTTTGTGTCCCAGCCAGTTCTGATCCAGTCCCATGCTTATGACATGGGAAGTTCTGGGGCCCCTGCACTCACTAGCAGGCCTGCGGGAGATTCCTGGCTTATGGTTTCTGATCAGCCCCATCCTCTCCATTGTTTCCATTGAGGAGTAAAACAGCGTATGTAAGATCTCCATGTTTATTTCTTCTTCTCTTTCTGTAATTCTGCCTTTCTAATAAAAATCAATAAATCTCTTTTCTTTTTTAAGTTGTGAGAACATTTAAGAGTATATATGATCAAATGACAGATATGCTTAGCTACAATTAGTAAATTCATTTTTATTAGAGATGATGAGTGTAAATTTGGTTCTTGTATTGTCTCTAAATACACGTTACAGTTATGCTTTGCAAATCTAATTTCTCATTGAAGAAATTTCTTCTAGGAAAGAAAATGTTTTTCCCGAAGATCCATGTTCAGGGAATAATGTTAAAGCTTTTGGCCTCCTGGAAAATAACTATTAAAACAAAAATATGATGTTGTTTTTTAAGTCTTGCCTAGTGCCTTGACACAAACTTCAGCTTGACTAATACTAGTGGGTGGAACCAGGGAATGATGTATTTATTTAATGAACAGCTAAATGAATCCAGGAGATGCTGTAGGAGTTGGAATAATCTATTATGATGCCACATGGCTGGCAAATTAATCTAATTGCATAAATGAATAATGATTTAAAAGCACATTTCATAATTGTTGATGAAAAATAGTTTACATTTTCTCTATATATTGAGAAAAATGGAAGAGACTGTGTCTAGACCTACATTCATTTTTCCCTTGCCTCCCAAACCCACCCCCTACCTATATTCTTTCTAAAACTTATTTTAAAATTTGTCAAGAAAGATTCTTCCAGAATGTAATGCAGCGTATAGTCAAATGCCAATAACCTATTTTCTAAGCCTGATGTTCTAGAATTGATAAGGGTAATAGTTTTGATTTTGGGCTCTTTCAAAAAAATTTGTATCTTGGCAAAACCATTGTTACATATCATGAGGATGATTAAGATCGACTTAACATGTGACTCATTGAGTGACAGTTCTTACTAAGTTTGCAATTAGACCTATCCATTTTTACTAAATAATGAAAAAGGTCAGTGGCTGATTAATTCCCAATTAAGTGCTATTTAGCAGAAAAATATTGTGTATATATTGCATTTTTGGAGCTTATTTAAAATTTAGCTAACATTTATACAAACCTATTTTGTTTTTGCCAGCCCACATGAAGCATTGCTGATACACAAATTTTTTTTAAGACTTACATATTTTTATTGGAAAGTCAGATTTACAGAGACAAGGAGAGACTCAGGGAAATTTCTTCTATCTGTTGATTTACTCCCCAAGTGGTTGCAACAGCCTAAGCTGAGCTGATTCAAAGCTAGGAGCTTCTTCTGAGTCTCTCACACTGATGCAGGGTCCCAAAGCCTTGGGCTGTCCTCTACCACTGTTCCAGGCCACAAGCAGGAAGCTGGAAGGGAAGTGGAGTACACAGGATATGAACTGGTGCTCATATGGGATCCTGGCACATGCTATCCCACAACTTGAGCCACTTGGCTATTGCACCAGGCCTGATATACAACATTTTTAAAAACGTTCTATCTTTGAAGAGCTTGGTATCTGCTAGACAGTATGAAAAGGTAAAAAGAAGAAAAGAAAAAGAACAAGAAACAAAATGAAAGGAAAGGGGAGGGAGGAGATGAGAATAGAAGGGAAAGAAGACACCTCATTTCCCCCAACTATAACTTTGAATTCATAGGAATGAAGAGTGTGGCTCTGATTGCATAGTAAATATTCAATACTGGATTTGAAATTATTGTTTGGATGCATGAATTGCAAGAAAGATATTGGCTTTCTCTAGGATGCTTCATCCATCCTCATTATTTTTGACTGCTCGGTACAGCTGTCTGCAGTCAGCTCTTTAGCCTCGGCCAGCACAAGATTGGCTGTATCAACATCCTAAGAATATATTTGCAGCATTGGAACAGGTTCACTTTAACCAATCCCCAGAGAGCAGATGTTTCATGCCCGAACTCAAAGGTAGATCAGCACATTTTCTCTTCTTCGGCAAGCTACACAAAAGCTTCAAATATGACTAAGATGATATCTGTGCATAAACTAGATTCAAAGTCAAATTATAATTAGAAATACGCTTGGTGAGCATAGAATCCCGAAGCAGAATGTGCTGTGTGATTTGAATGTGTGGTGGCATCATTCAATCAAGAGACCAGAGCGATGCGTCTCTAAGAAACAGAATCTACCACTAAAGCAGAGTAGACAAATATCCTGGACTGCTTATGAAAAATGGGAAAAATGTGGTTTTGATAATAGTGAAACCATCTTTAAATAATACTTTTTCCTTTAATTATGCTAATTGATTTCATGATATTCTGGTAATGCGTTGCTAGAACAATTACGTGTAACATGTTTTTTCCTACTTCCAACATGATTTAAAATATGACAAAAAGTGTAGCTCAAGATTTATTTTATTTTTCTGGAATAACAAAAGGGAGATTTTCTAGGGGATTAGGAAATAACTGACATATTTGTCGCCAAGTAGCGATTGATATACTCAAAAAACCGATATGTTATATATAATGTAATCCATGGTAGAACACAGCTTAGCTTGCACTTAGGTATTGCTTGAGAGGATTACAAGTTTAGGTACTCAGAGGGAGCAAGCAAAATCATCAATATATACAATTTTATCATTTTTTCTGATTAAATTACTGTAGAACTGTCTACACTGGACTTTAGAAATAAATGTACATCAAAATATGGCTCCCAGTGAAGCTTCAAAATTTTTCTGATACATCTTCCATACTTCTGAATTCCCTTCCATAACGACAGTGAGGACTAGTAGCAGAAGGAATGATGTTTACGGTCTTTGAAAGATAACAATTAAGGTATCTAACAAAGTTCCTCTACTCCAGAGTTACACACCCAGTGAAAATGTGTCATCGGCACTTTGACAAAGTTTACATTCCCATAAAAGTAATGAATTTGGACGAGTACAGAATTGTGTTCATAGAGGGTGAATCAAGTTCCTAGGAAAATCAAAGTAATGGGAGCAATAACAGGTAGTGAATAAAAACAAACCAGAGTTAAAAGCCCAGGTTGCAGTGATAGTCTGGGAGGAACTGGTCCAGCATCTCTGATTAGCTGGTGCCCCATCTAGAAAGCAAAGTTCATAACACAAGCTCTAGTGTAACAATATCATATTAAATCAAATCGAAATAAGGCATGTTAACACAGGTCTGTTAACTACAAGTATTTCTAGTGTTTATGGTATTAGCTAATACTAATGATAGTAAAACCAGGATGTGCAGATTATAACAACTCTGATCATGTTTAGTGCCAAGATGACACACAAATGAAGAAGCTATTCAGTAGCTTACATTTCCTAATCATTAACAAAACAGACCAAAAAAAAAATGGTAAGCTTTTTTAATTTCATAATTAGACTCTGTATTGCCAAGCATATCTATAATTACAAGTCAGGTTATTTATAATTTTTAAATTTTTTTTCTCCTGGTATGTCACAGCTTTATTTCTAATTTTTTTTAAAGATTTATTTTTATTTTGTCTGTGGGCTTCCATTTTCTGCACTCGCAGAAACAATGATGTTAAGTTTAATATAAATGTAGAACAAGATTATTTTATATAACTTTGCTGGCAAATGTAGTGGCTAAAAAGCCTCTCCTACTTGGCTTACTGCTTGTGTAGAATGCAAAAGCCATGATAGCTCAGCAAGATTTCATAAACCATAAATGTCAGGTTGATTCACTTGATAGTATTTGTAAGGTTGGAGTTTTTGCATCTGAAAGCATGGATGATGAGATTTTCAAACCATGGCTGAGTCAAGAGACAATCTTCAGCAGAAATAGTTCCGTCAACAGCGCCTTGTCATTTTTCTCTGGTGTCATCTCACATATTCACTGCCAAAAGAAGCTTCGGAAACACATTTCATTCTGCCACTCCACTGCTCAAGGAGCTGAAACTGAGCCGTGCTGCTCGCTGCTTCAAGTTACAAATTCCCTCACTTTTTATTGTATGAGGAAATATTAATTGAATTGTTATCCTCAGGGAAAAATTCTACAGGATAGAAATACGATGGTGATGCACATAGAGGTACCTTTATATTTAGTTTCGTTTATCAAATTTTATAGAATTTTTGTATAGGATGCCTAGCTCATCTATTATAAAAATGTCATGTGATCATCTGTAAATTCTGACTGTTGTCCATTTATGAACTTTAAAATCTTTCATCCTTCATCTTGGTTTTAATCAGTACCTGAATGGTCATTTCCTCTTTCATGAGCTCATTAAATTATTAAAAGCATCAAAATTATTACACTTGCCTTAATGCCTATTACATATACAGATTTTCTTTGTAATTTTTCTCTATTCCAAAATCATGTTACAGATATCTATAGCAAGTTTAATACCAAATTCTTCAGCTATTCACTTCCATGGATATATTAACGTCGTTGTTACGTAACTCCTCTAAGAGTCCACCTAATTCCCAGGCATTTATTGTATGTAATGATACTAATACACATGTCAGAGTAAAATTATTATTTTTAAAAATATTTATTTCTTTGAGAGGCACATTTCTAGAGAATCTGCCGATTAACTCTCCAAATGCCAGGCAGGAGCCAGGTGTTGGTGGATTTTAAACACCAGTAAAGGTGGTAGAAAGGCCAGTTGCCAATTACGTGCAATTATACTGTGAATGTGTTTTGAAGTACTGCATTCTAAGTGAATTTTAAGTACAAGCCATAAAATGATCATGTTGGGACAAAATCTGGCAAAGCCACCAGCTGAGAATCATACTCTAGACCAGAACCAAGTTTTGTTCCATATAAAAAACCTCCAATACAGCTTCCTGCTAGTGACCTGGAGAAAGCAAGAGAAGAAGGTCTAAATTCTTATATTCCTAACATCCTTAGGGGAGACGTCAAGGAAGAGAAGCGATGAGGCCTGCATTGTGCTGCTAGGGCCTGCTGTGCTGACCTAGTAGCTCAATTCTCACCTTGCGTGCGCTAAGAGTTCACATGGGTCCCAGCTGCTCCACTTCCCATCCAGCCTGCTGCTTGTGGCCTGGGAAAGCAATCAAGGATGTCACAAAGGTGTGGACATCTGCACCTGCATGGGAGACCTGAAAGAGTTTCCTGGCTCCTGTCCTCGGATTGGCTCAGCTCCCACCATTGCGGCCACTTGCGGAATGAACGGAAGATCTTTCTCTCTGTCTCTCCTTGTCTTTTTACATCTGTCTTTCCAATAAAAATCAATCAAAAATAAATAAATAAATAAACACACAAACTAAATAAAATCAACTTCTAGTTATTACACTAACATTTCAGAATGTTGATTTGAGTCTTTGCTGCTCTGATTCTAATCTGGCTATCATGAATGTGCCTGCAAAATAGCAGCAAACATCTCAGGTTCTTGCAGTACTCACATTCACGTGGGAGAGTATGACAGAGTCCCTTGTTCCTGGTTTGAGCCTGACCTAGTACTGGTTGTTTTGACCATTTTGGGAGTGAACCAGCAAATGTTAGAGACCTTTGCAAGTCTTTCCCCCGATCTCTGCCCTTTTCCTACGAGGGAAGGAAGTAAAGAAAAAAAGAGAGGTAGAGAGGAAGGAAGGAAGGAAGGCAGGCAGGCAAGCACAAGATGAAAATCGCCCAAATTAACCAAAGATATCTAAAGCTAACAAAACAAAAATATAGACACAGCAAATTTTATTTATAGCCTGTAAAATGAGACAGAAGGAAAAGTTAGTCTTAGAGGATGAAACTGGATTTTCAAAAACATCTGGCTGTGTTTTCTGATCCTTTGTGTAGATTCTCGTCGCCCCGTACCCCAGTCTTAGTGGCCGGGTTCAACCTATAAAAACGAAAACAATAATAACAAAAGTTTTCCCAAAGATTTTTATCTTTTTTGGTATATATGAAGTTTTGTACAAATCAGTATTTCAGATAAACTGAGAAGTGGGAAAATGAAGGTATTGTTAAAATTTTCTAAATAAACACCAAGCACAATAGTTTAATGGCTGAATCGTCATCTTGCATGAATTGGCATACCATGGGTGCTGAATCATGTCCTGGCTGCACCATTTCCCATCCAGCTCCCTGCTTGTGGCCTGAGAAAGCCATTTAGGATGGCCCGAAGCCTTGGGACCCTGCAACCATGTGGAATACCAAGAAAAAGCTCTTGGCTTTGGATTGGCTTTGCTCTGGTCACTGCGGCCACTTAGGAAGTGGACCTGCAGATGGAAGATCTTTCTGTCTCTCCTTCTCTCTGTAGATCTGCCTTCTCAACATAAATGAATAAATCTTCTAAAAATCCTAAATAAAATTAAAGTCTTATAATGAAATGCAATGTTAATAATTTCGGTTTAGGGTAACTAGAATTTTATAGCATAAAAAAATGCTGTGTGTTACTAATATAGTTGACTATATATTGATAAGATTAAAAATATATAAATGTCAATGTCAGGGAAAACGCACGAATAGAGTGGGAAGGCGGGATAAAACTGATGAGCTTTGTTTGTATGTGAATTTCAGAATAACTGGATGCGATATAAAAGAATTGAATTCTTACCTTCAATAGTAACTGCATATCCATTGATGTTTTACAATTGGAAATCATGGAAGAGATGCATCAGCAGATTGCTTTAAAAAGAAAGGAATTTCTAGAGAAGAGAAGCAACGTTGGGGTTTCGGGATCAGGGAAGGGGCAAGGGCTATGGGGAGTAGCAGTGTATTCTAATGCACATTACCTCTCTCGAAAAACCAAACGAGGAGCGTGCTTCGTTTTACTGAAAATGCACTGCACACACAAAATAATGAGAAAGACTGAAGAGATATTTTCAAATAGTAATGCAACATGAGCACCGTTCCACAATGTCATCATGAAGCTTGGCCCTTGCTTCCCTCTCTCCATCCTTTCTTTCCTATTTTTCACTTTTTAAAAAATTTTTGAATTGGGCCCGGCGGCGTGGCTTAGCGGCTAAAGTCCTCGCCTTGAAAGCCCCGGGATCCCATATGGGCGCCGGTTCTAATCCCGGCAGCTCCACTTCCCATCCAGCTCCCTGCTTGTGGCCTGGGAAGGCAGTCGAGGACGGCCCAAAGCTTTAGGACCCTCCACCCGCGTGGGAGACCCGGAAGAAGTTCCAGGTTCCCGGCTTCGGATTGGCGCGCATCGGCCCGTTGCGGCTCACTTGGGGAGTGAATCATCGGAGGGAAGATCTTCCTCTCTGTCTCTCCTCCTCTGTGTATATCTGGCTGTAATAAAAATGAATAAATCTTTAAAAAAAAATTTTTTTTTGAATTATAATGTGATCGTAAATGCAGATCCAACTTTCTTCCTCTCCTTCTTTTATCCCTTCCTTCCTTCTCCATTTTCCCCGTTAAGTCCCTTAATTTTTGGATGATAATGTGATTGTTTACTATCAGGGCTGGCATACAAGTGTTGGTTAGACAATGTAGTGTGGAAGCGCCCAGTGTTGTCAGGAACGTTTTCTGACTCCTGTGTTCTAAAAAGCCTGGGTGTATTTTCAAAGGGATCGGACAGGTGAAACCTGGGCTACTGTGTGGATCAGTGGTTTTTATTGATGTATAAAAATGAAAAAAGAGTAGAATTTATGTTCATTCCAAATTCAAACTAAGGTGAAATATTTGTGTTTCTCTATAATGCTCCCTGGGTAATAGGAGGTGAAAACCTGGGAAAATTCTTTGTTAATAAATATTGTCCTCACTGTGTAACAGGAAAACTAACATGTGAATTGGAGCAAAGCAAAAGCCGTCTCCAAAGACACAGATTGTTTCTCAGTACAAGAATAATTTAAATCCACCAATGGAGTTACATGAAGATAAAAGAACGGTTGTTCACCCATGAAAGAGTTTTAAAAAAATATATTTTTCTGAGGTCAATGTTGGTATAACTTTGAGCTCTTACTAAAATAGATGATGTCTTAGCTAAATGTTAACAATTTCTTTGGTTGTTGAAAGTAATTTAAATGATCACACTGGGGACAGAAAAAGGAATTCCATTTTAATCCTTCTATTTCCTGATTCTTTTCCTACAAAAAAAATTAAAATCTTTTTCTGTGATTATACAATTTACTTGAAAGCCAATAAAACACTTTCAACAAACTCCTAAACTTTTCAGTGAACAAACACTTGTCTTCGTGTTTTGAAATTCACATTCTCATCATAATTTTACTTTCTACTAAAAGAACATTAAATGACTTACTCTGTCTTGTGAGCCTTTTATGCTGAAAATGCTATGTGATTGTTTGATATTGTATGTGGTCAGGATGTTTCCTTTGTTTCAAAGTTTCATATTTCTGAGCTTGCATGACTACGAGTGGACACTCACTAGTTTTGCCAAGTCTTGACAAATAAACATCTTTTATCCTGTTTCTGAAGCCAGTTGTCCTCTACATGCAGGGAAATAGGAAAGACCAACATTGAAGCTTCTATTCCTTCAGCTTTTCTAAGCTTTGTTATTAAAACGCTTATGAAATTTAGGGTATTCATTTTGATAATGACAATTTCCTTCTATCCGCTGGTATCTTCTACTTATCTCACGCTCCATCATTGAGAATAAAGAACAATGTGTAAATATCCATTTCATGTTTCAAGTTTTTTTTAAAAAAAGTGTATATTGGATGTGGAGCCAAAAAGTGTCTGCAATTTCACAAAGGAAAAAAGGTGGGGTCACGAATCCTTCTCCATTGAGAACCACCTGCAAGCTATTGGAAACCCGAGTGAGAGGTTTTCAAAAAACAGCCTCAGAAATTTTCAAAAACATCTCTCTGTATTTTCTGATCCTTTGTGTAAATTCTCATTTCCCCCTACCCCAACCTGTGATTTCACCTAACAATAAGTGTGTATTTCTGAGATATTATTGGCTGGCATATGTACCAAGGTTATGAGAACACAAAAGAAATTTCATTTGGAGACCAACAGCACATAAAAAATGAAAAAGGTGAAACAGATCTCCCCTACTTCAGATGGTTCTTATTTTAACTGTACTGTTTGGATTTGGAGACTGAAACTAAGTGATCCAGGTGTGAAGCCTTTTAGTTTGATCTCCACCAAACCATCAGGACACCATGAGGAGGAAGAAGGGCTTCAGGCCAGATGTTACATGACTTACAGCTGGAACATCAACTACTATCATTTATATGTACAGTAAAGCAAAGGAAGCTATGCATTCAGGGAACCCATCTTTGTGAGAAGGAGTTGCATAGATGAGATCATTCATACAAAGCCATTTGTTTGGAAGAAACATGGATGATCTCAAATATGTTTTCTAGTTATAGATCCACACTGTACTATCCACAATCTCAATCCCAAAATCAAATATGCTTTGCAATGAGTTTTAACAACATATCAGGCAGTAATTTATACTTAAAATGTCAAGAAGCAATTTATGATCTTTATTGGAATCCCAGTTGCTATGAATCCTCAAGTATTTTGTTTGAAAACAAATGTAGTTGATGATATGTTGATGCTCCATCACTAATGGCAATGTTAAGCGTTATGAAGGTCTTCAGATCGACTACAGAAAAATGAAATCGAAAAACAAGATTATTTCACTGTGAAGATTTTTGTAATTAGCTTGAGTTTTTTTTTATGTTGTTTACATAGTTGATCAAGGTAGGAAAGATCAAGGGTTAGGGAAAAGTAGGCTTAATCATTGCTTCCAATTTTTTTTTTTTTGCATTTCTGCGGGAGGGGGAAGTAAGGGGAGAAGCCATACACAGCCCCCCAACCATCCCAATATCTGAGGATGGGGTATGTCTACCCACTATCAACCCAGGCTCACAGTGTGGTGCATGCTGTGGGGGTTCTGCCTAGGTGGACTTGAAGTTCTGAAATGCTGTTGATCTCACCCATCTGTGCATGAGGAAACCCTTCTAATGTCCATGGCTGAAACAGGCAGCCTTAAAGTCTCTATTTACCCAGGTATTTACTGTCATCCTTTGGCTGGGGTAATTGTCCATATGTTCTGTTCTCCATTCTCTGCTATGATACCAGATACTGCAAACAGGCCCCAAAGGGCTACAATATCCTTTATGTGCACCATGGTCTGCTGTCCATTACTCTTTCTCACTGAGGAGGACCAGTTCTCACTGGTGACCCTGGCCCCGTGCCAGGCGACCCAGGCCCCATTTTATCCTCTACCTTGGGGCTCAAGAAACTATTACCTACCGCATCAGCATTCTCATGGACCTGAACCAGGCAACCCAAGCCCTGCCAGAACCCCCACCAATGGGATTAATGGATCCAACACCCACAGTGCAGGCGGGCCTAGGGTCCTGGACCAGGAGACCCAGTACATTCTAAACCTCTCAATCCCTAGGGCTCCTGGATCTAGCAGCCATCCTCACAGGGGAGCTAAATTTCCTGAGCCAGATAGCCCAGGCTCTGCTGGACCCCCAAATCCCTGGGGTTATTAGGTGGGCCCAGGAACCTGAACCAGGCAACCCAAGCCTCCCCAATCCCCCACCCCTGGAACTCATTGATTCAGTATCCCTCATGCAGGCAGACCCAAGCTCTTGGGTCAGATGACCTAGGCCTTGCCAGATTTCCTGCCCCTGGGCTCACAAATGCAGCATTCACTGCACTGCAGAGCAATTGTCTCAGACCAGAGGACTCTGGACCCACCGGATACTCTCTCCCCAGGGCTCATGGATCTGGCACCCACTGTGCAGGTGGACTAAAGCACCCAGGTTGGGTGACCTCTGGGTGACCTGTGCTCCACTGGACTCCAGCCACTGGGGCTCACAGAACCAGCATGTACCTTGGAGTTGTGTCCAGGGATCCAACACAGGCAACCCAGGCTCCGCTGGACCCCCTGCTTCTACAATTAACAGACCCAGTACCCAACAAAACAAGATTGGCATTGCTTATCTCACCTCGGCATGCATTAGCAGGTGCTTCATCCTAGTTCAGTCCAGCTTGCCCCCAGTTACACCTCATGCTAGTTGGTGCTACAGCCTTACCTTGCCATCCTGTCTCCAGTGTGAACCGACTGGCGTTGCAGCCCATCCTGGCCTGTCCTGGACCCCATCCTGGTTCTTGGATCTGCCAGTGGGTAGTATGAACTGGCCTAGCCTGGCCCTCCCCCAAAACTGATCCACATGTACACTGGCAGGTACTGCAACCTGACCTGGTATGGGCTGCTCCCAGCCTTGGTTCTTGGGCTTACCTGAGGGGATTGCAGCCTGGCAAAGCAGTTCACCAAGCTCCTTTATCCAGTTTCCTGCCAGTGGCATATCTTGTGGGTCCTTGGCCCTAGTTGACATTGTCCACCTGCTGTCCTGGCAGGAACAATGTCCCTGCCCAATTGCCCCATATACTCTCTGGTTCTCACTTTTGGGTGTTGCAGCCCAGCCACAGACACAGCTCCTGTGTGGTTCAGTAGTTGCTGAGACCAAGCCCAGCCTGTTCTACACATACCCTGACTCTTACAAGTACTAGTGGGTCTAGCCAAGTCTGGCCCTCCCCACACCTATGTCAATGGAGACTGCAACCATATCCTGCCCAGCCCAATGTCCCCAGCCCAGCTCTTGTGATCACTAGTGGGAATTCCACCCTGGGTGGGGCATCCCCTTAGCTCCACAGCCAGGTCTATTCTCAGCCACAGATTTTGCATGTGCCAAAGCAGGTTGCTTTTCCACATGGGTGAGCCCACATACTCCCCCACAGATTTCTATCCCCAGACCCAATCCAGTCACTTATTTGATGGCTTCATGGGCCAACCTCACAGAACCCGTACCCAGTTCTGACACGCAGTGGTGGGTTCTATGATCTAGTGCTTTGAGTACAGCATCCTTGTTCATAGACTTCCCTAGAAGTCATTCGTCACCTGGACATGAACCTTCAGGTCCCTGCTCTCGCCTACCTGTGTCATCCTCTGACTCCTTGTGACCTCACACCTTCATGTGCCTGGAACACACCACTGGGTAGCCCAAGGGTTTCGCTGGACACCATTGACACTCATGTGCCCAGCCTGAGTTTCCTCAGCCTTAGCCACACAGCCAGGGGAGCAAAAATCCCAAGCCTGCTGCCCGGAGCAGCTGGAGGTCTGCCCACAGCATGGTGTTGGTGGTCAGAACTAAAATCCCAAGCTTCCAGCCCAGCCTTGCCCCAGTGCCCCCTGACACAGCCACACAGCCAGGGGGTGGGGGGAGAAAAATCCCCAGCTCCAGTCCGGAGCAGCTCCGCGGGACACTTCAGAGTTATTGATCCACCTGTAATGATCGTATACAATCAGTAACTGTAAAGATGAGTGAACAAGCGTGACAGTACCAAGAATAAAGAAGGCAGCACAGTGAAACCAAATGTGTGCCTTTAAATGGTATCAACGATTCACTGGGTCAGATTTGGAAAAGTACCACATCTCTGGACTCTTGGTCAATTGATGAGGTTTTTAAAATATTTATTTATTTTCATTGAAAAGGCATGTTTACAAAGAGAATCAAAGACAAACACAAAAAAACATTTTTTTAGTCTGCTGATTCACTCCCTAAATGGCCATGATAACTGGAGCTGAGCCAATCAGGAGCCAGCAGCTAGAGCCTCATCCAGGTCGCTCACACGGGTTGAGGGTTCGAAAGGCTTGAACCATCCTCTGCGGCTTTCTCAGGCCGGAAGCAGGGAGCTGCATTAGAAGTAGAGCAGACAGGACGTGAACTGGTGCCCATATTTGATGTCAGTGTTTGAAGGTGGAGGATTAGCCTGTTGAGCTAATGCACCTGTCCCCAATGACTATAAATTTAAGTCAAGTTAATTTATAGCTTTTGGTTATTTGAATTGTAACATGTAGTTTTTCCCATTCTGTGTGCATAGCAGACCATGCGGCATGATTAAAAAATGAATATATTAATATCACAACAATAATTTTAAATTCTGTACATTAGAAAACACATACTTAACTGAGCACTAAATTTTGATTTTTATTTTTCGGCAGACTGAAATGAGTGTATCAAATTTAAATAAATAGATCACTAGAAACTGTGAGGTTTAAACGTTGCTTTGACATATTTTGAAATAACTTACTGGCAAAGACTCAGAAAAATTGAGTTCTCTTATATCAATAATTGTCTCAGATTAGTAATTACAAATGTTTTTATCAAGAAAAGCATTAAAAATTTATAATACATTTAGGCAACTTTCATGTCCAATTTTTTTTCTAATTTTACATCATATACTCAATATACTTTATATCGTATACTCAAAACAGTCTTAATGTAGCTGAGGACGTCATAAAGATGTTTATGTGACAATAACTGGGCTCCCTGAAGACAATGGGAAATTCACAGATGTTTGCATATTTATTTGTTTTGAGACAGAAAGATTTCCCCCTCGTTGATTCATATTCCAGCTACCCATTTGGGATTAAAGTCAGAAGCCTGGACCCAGGGCTTCGACATGGAGGCAGGGATTCAATTCCATGGGCCATTGTCTGCTCCTTCTCAGGGTCTGCATTGTCAAGCAACCGTAGAAAGGAATCTAATAGGGGCCTCTTACCTGCGGGATGAGTCTTCCTCATCTTATCCCTTCCACTTTATGCAGTATGACATATTTGTATCTGTGTTCTTTCAATACTGGAAAAGGAAGGCCTTCGATTTATATATAACTTTGAAAGGAAAATTCTATTTAAAATACCACTTCTAAAACACCATACTGTCTTATCACATGCACACTTCATTTTCAGCATCCTGCTTTCCAACTGGATGTAAATAATTGTAAATTCTCTTTCCCCCTCAGTGTATTGTGAGTAGTGACTTGGGGTTGTCGGACAGCCAGGAGAAGCTGTTAGGAAAGCTTCTGTTATGAGACGAGAGGAGATGAAAGCGTAGCTCTGTTGGTCTGCACAGAAAGAACATGCTGATTATTCTCAGAACCCTGAACTTGGCAGTAAAATAAATCGCAGTGTGTAACAGAAGTTTGGACCTGGCAGGGACACAGCAGCCCCTGTGGAAAAACTGAAGATGATGTCATGAAAACCACGGTGCTTGCCAGACACGCATGTGGCTTCGTGGAAATGCAGTAACATCATAAGGAAAAAGATTTAAGTTTTCAAATGATGGGTAATTGCTTGCTCGTAGATTCAAAAGGGATGACCAGAGGTGACACCATTCATCAAAACGCTCAAAAATGTGTACTTGAGCACAAATAACAAAAGAGATGATAGTTTTACAGACAAAGATTCCCTCGCTTTTATAGAGCGAGAATGGATTGGTTTGGAAAGTTATGATTTATTTTCTTTTTCTTTAGCTCACCAGAGACTACATTAAGATACTGTGTCCTTCACAGATATTACAACTTGGTTATTGGTCGGATATCATAGGGTTGATCATACCAAAATTTCATGAGTGCATAAGAACTGGAAACTTTTTTCATTTTTATTGATGATTTAGCTCTACAAAGTGGTAAATAGTTTTCATATTTGCTAAAAATCTAAATCTGCTTTTGCCACATAACCCACAAGACTTACACATGGACATTTATGGGAAACTTACTTTTTTCTGCAGGGAAACTAAAAAAAAGCAAAATACAAGAGGCGGGGGACACCCAAGTATACACTAATAATGGATAATCATATTATGAAACAAAAGGAGGATCCGCAGCAGTAGCCTAGAGGCTAAAGTCTTTCCCGTGCTTGAGCCAGAATCCCATGTGGGCTCCAGGTCTAATCCCAGCAGCCCCACTTCCCATCCAGCTCCCTGCTTGTGGCCTGGGAAAGCAGTCAAGCATGGCCTTGGAACCCTGCACCCGTGTGGGAGACCAGAAAGAGGCTCCTGACTCCTGGCTTTGGATCAGCTCAGTTCCAGGCATTGTGATTGCTTGGGGAGTGAATCAATGGACCAAATATCTTCCTCTCTGTCTCACCTTCTGTTTGTATGTCCAGCTTTCCAATAAAACCAAAAATAAATACATTTTTAAAGAAAAAGGAATAAGGTGAGAGAAACTTAAGAAAATTAAGGAGCAAAAGATTCTCATACAGACACGGTATGCTCCTGCACATGTGTGAGAGATCACAGGGCAGCATCAGATATGGTCCTAACAACAGCATTTCCACTGTATTCCTGAGAGTCAAAGGCTTGCAAAGACCCCTGCAGCTGAAGGCGAAACATGTGGCGTGGATTGATCTGCACAGGAAAACACATAGTCTCACCTTGAGGACCGGTCCGCCCGTTCTTAGGAGTGACACTACCTCTTCTGCAGGCAGCTGCGGGCGCGTGGGTCGTTCTGCAGTGGTATTAAAAGTCATCTTTGCACGGGTTTTAGTCAGAAAGAGTGACGCCAGTCTACCAGAGGTCACAAAGTTTTTGACAACAATCCTTAACTAACACATGAAGCCTAGCCTTTACATGAAAAGGCAGAACGCTAGTGCCAAACATGCTTTGTTCTGTGCCTTGCTAGCATGTGAGATTTTAACAAACTGCATTATACTACAATAATTCTCAGAGAATATTTATGCTGTAACTTTTATACACCTAATTCTGTCACAACAGGTGCTCCCCAGAGAACACGACACAGAAACATCGAACAATTAACAACTGATAGATTCATTACACTACAGATAAATTTAAATCAGTGATGCATAAATGAAAACAAATATCTTGTTGAGGAAGATGAATCAGACACAAAGGTGTATTGAATGATGCTTTTATGCAAAGTTCATTAGGTGATAACATTATTCAGCAATGAGAAACCTCAAGGGTATCTTTTGAGTTAATATTCCTGTGAGATATTTTACTGGCATTTTGATGTAATAAGTGTACTGTGCAAGGGGTCTTCAAGAAATTAATAAATACATGTATCATGCAAAACCTGCACATAAATTTCAAAATGCTCAACACCAACATACAATTATTCTTTAACTCCATTTTTCTACAAATTTTCCATTTTTCTACAGACTTTGTGCAGTCCACCGTAGGAATGATTCATGCAAGTTTTATTTGGAAAAAAAAATCTAAAATTAGTGAGCTACATACCTCAAATCAGTGAATGCAATGCATCTCAATGCGTCATTTAGTTTCCTTAGCATTGTATAGACACGGAAATAATCTTCTTTCTATTTTAGGGGCAAGCAAAAATGGATGAAAGGCTTTTCTAAGTAACATAAAGGTTGGAAAATATGGAAATAATATCTATCTTCTATTAGACCTTAAATTTTGCCCCATATAATGTGCCTTTTGATTTATTTATGCAACTGCTTATAGAACTTATCTACAATAATTAAAAGGGAAGTAGAAAATGCTAAAGTGAATGTGTATAGTTTGAAACAGCAAAATAAACTCCTGTTACGTAAGAGAAATGAGTAGTGCAAAATGAATCACCAAAACTGTCCCGCTTCAGTATTGGAACAAGCAAAGTCATCATGAAGGATTCATTTTTTGTGCTTGCGTGTTTTACAGAAAATAAAACATTAAGGACCCATTTTTTTTTTTTTTTTTTACCAGTTTTTAAAAGATCTTTATTTTCTTCATAAGCTTTTATTTTGATTGACATAATTAGACATTTTTGTAGGGTACAGGTGATGCTTAAATACTTATTCACATAGTATAATGGCCAGATAGTTTAATTGACATATCCATCACTTCAAATGTTTATAATTTATTTATAATGAGAATACTAATAATCCTCTTTTGACTCCCAAAATGTAAATCATTGTTTATTAAAGTCATCTTATCATGTAATAGAACGCCAGAACTTGTACCTTCTGTCTAGTTATAACATTTCCCCATGAACGTCCTCTCCCCATTTCTCCACCTTTATCCCCCTACTGTGTGTGGTGACCACTATTCTACTTTCTTTTTTTTTTTTTTTTTTTAAATTTTATTTTAAATTCATTAATTACATTGTATTATGTGACACAGTTTCATAGGTACTGGGATTCTCCCCACCCCTCCCCAAACCCTCCCACCATGGTGGATTCCTCCACCTTGTTGCATAACCACAGTTCAAGTTCAGTTGAGATTCCCCCATTGCAAGCATATACCAAACATAGAGTCCAGCATCTTATTGTCCAGATAAGTTCAACGGCTTCTTAGGTATACACTCTCTGGTCTGAAGACAGAGCCAGCAGACTATCATCCCGATCAATTAAAAGCTCCAACATACCATCAGCAAAAATTTACATCACCATGGAATTAATTGACATAGTAACGAGTAACCAATATGGTAAAAGTAAATGCGATTTCTTATCCACCTTCTGTGACCACCTCATTGACATTTCAATTTAGGTTTATACACAACATATAACATTCATAACATAACTTGTTATAAGGACCCATTTTTTTCTAACACAGTATAGTATGCATATTAACTGGAGCATCAAAGCAAATATATATATATATATATATATATATAGGCAAAAAATTAACATACAGATAAAAATTCTTAAACATACTGATACACTATAAAATTTGAGATAATATACCATAATCACATTGAAGGCCACTTTTACTTTAAAATATCTAATAAGATTAATGAATTACTATAGACTGAAGTTTGAAATTGTCCAAAACTCATATGCTAGAATCCTAACCCCAGATGCGAGGTGAGGTATTAAAAAGTTAGGCCTTTCTGAAGTGATTTTATCATGAGGACAAAGCTCTTAGGACAGGCATCAGGGTCCTTAAAAGCAAGACCTTGGGCCCGGCGGCGTGGCCTAGCGGCTAAAGTCCTCGCCTTGAAAGCCCCGGGATCCCATATGGGCGCCGGTTCTAATCCCGGCAGCTCCACTTCCCATCCAGCTCCCTGCTTGTGGCCTGGAAAAGCAGTTGAGGACGGCCCAATGCATTGGGACGCTGCACCCGCGTGGGAGGCCCGGAAGAGGTTCCTGGTTCCCGGCTTCGGATCGGTGCGTACCGGCCCGTTGCGGCTCACTTGGGGAGTGAAACATCGGATGGAAGATCTTCCTCTCTGTCTCTCCTCCTCTCTGTATATCCGGCTTTCCAATAATAATAATAAAATCTTAAAAAAAAAAAAAAAAAAAAAACAAGACCTTGAAAGCATTTGGAGAATGAACTAGTGCATGACAGATATCTCCCTCCACACCCCTGGCCCTTTTTCAATAATCAGTCTCTGCAAACTATGTAAGGGTATGGACCAGGTGTGCCTGGACTATAACACCCAACAGTAATAACTGGATTGTGTGTGGGACAGTTAGGCAAGACACTGTCCCTGCTAGGACAGCAGGTAGACTAAGTCAGCCTGGGCCAAGGACTCACTAACTGTGCCTGAAATCTTCCAGTGGCAATAGACCTGATAGAAGAGCTTGAGGGATTCCTTTGTCCCTGCAGGTGAGCACAAGAACCAAGGCTGGGAACAGGCCAGGTCAGGCCAGGTTGCCATACCCACCAGTATATGTGTGGGTCAGGTCTAGGGACAGGCTAGGATGAAGCAGCAATTCATAACAACCACCAGAAGATTTGAAAGCAAGGATGGGGTGAAGGACATGTCAGGTTGGGCCACAGGACCAGCCAGTTCACATTAGGGCCAGGACTGGTAGGTGACTGTGCCAGGTTGGGCAACAGCACCCAGCAGCACAAGCTGAACTGGGGGCATACCATGCCAGGCCAAAGCACCTACCAGCAAATGCTGAGGTGAGATGGAGCATGCCAGATGGAGGAGCAGCACCCACCAGCACATGGTAGACCAGGGGCAGAGGGAGCGTAAAGGCATAGTGGCCATTGCTCCTGCTGGTGAGTGTGAGAACTGGGACTAGGGACAGATTAGATTGGGCAGGGCTATAACACTTTTGGGCTACAAGTGAACTGGGTTGGGGAACAGCCAGGCTGGGCTCTCTGATTTTATCCACTGGTACAGGCAGGAGTCAAAGTAAGGGCAGGCAGGCTGGGTTTTGCCACAGCATCAGTTGGCAAGTGCTGGGATTGAGGGCAAGTTCTGTGGAGCTAGACTGCAGAACCACCCAGTTGAATTGAGTTAGGCTTCAATGCCCAGTGTTGTATACAACATCAGAATGTGATGTGGGCCAGACTGGACAAGTACACTGCATATTATGGCAGGCAAAGGAATCAGAGCTGGGGGGCTGGTGCAGTGTGGGTTATTGGGGGTTGCTCTGACTGGACTATGCTCCCCCTGGTGTACAGGAGGGCCGATCATGTCAGGGACAGAGCTGGCCTAGGCCACTGCACGCATTAGAAGAAAGAAGTCAGAACATATTTACTACCCCAGAAAATTTCTGGGCAAATGGAGTGTCTGAGGTGGACTATGTCAGCCAAATTACCTTTGAAGGATTTCCTCATCCTTGGCCATATCAACACTATGTCAGAAGTTTCAAAACCACATGAGCTTAATGCTCAAAACATATTCCACAACAGGGATCCTGGGTTGACATCGGGTGGCGGTTCCTCATCTCTGGGTACTGAGGCGGTTGGGAGGCTGTGTGTGAGTTCTCCCATTGTGTCTGTCCCTCAGATAGAGTGAGGAGAGAAAGAAAATGTGTAAACAATGGTCTCACCCACTTTCCCCTGATCCCCGACCCTTTCCACCCTGATCACCTAAGTAAACATCATCAAAATTAATTAAAAAAATTTAAAAATTGAATGTCTCTATCAAAATAAAAAATAAATAAATGAAATAATAAGTAAATGCTTTGTTTAAAAAATGCCAGACAAGGATTAAGAGAAGCAAGCTGACTGAGAGTATAAAGCAGAACACAGTTGACCTCACTAGACACCCCTGTATCATCTTCACTCAACAGCCCATGCCCCTGTCATTTCCTAGGCACCCCTTAGCCGTGTGAATCATGGGCCATGTTTCTGCTATAATTTGCTGGTGCCAGGAAGCAAAAGAACTTGTTTTTAAAACACTGTAATCATCGGTTGGTTCCTGCCTTAAAGCTTCCTGGAGAACAAAGAAGCTAATCTTTGCTTCATTGTATCCACTAACATTATGGAGGATATGAAGGCGTTGGTGTCTGTTGAAAAATGTAAGGCATAAAGAGATATTTATCATATGCTAATTTTGTATTTGAAGCTACTGTAGCAAGTATTTATGAAAGTTAAAATGGAGAAAATACAATGTAAGTAGCTGGGGCCAGAGCAGCTGCCTATCAGTCTGTTTCCATACCTGCAGTGCCAACATCCCGTGTGTTCAACAGTGTGTGTCCTGGCTGTGGCACTTCTGATCCAGCCGCCTGATTATGGCCTGGGAAAGCACCACTCTAAGTCCTTGGTTCCTTGCACACATGTTGTGGACCAGGAAGAAGCTCCTGGCTCCTAGCTTTGGCTCAGGTTAGCTCTGGCCTTTTGTGGCCACTTTGGGAGTGTGCCAGTGAATGGAGGATCTCTCACTGTCCCTCCTCTCTGTAAAATCTGTGTTCAAATGAACAAATAAATAGTTACTTTTGTTCAAAAATGTATTTGTGTCTATGGTAAGCTAAGGTGTGTTTCAGTTGTTAGAATTTTTCCTCTTATTTTATGAAAGTAATATTTGCATTCAAGTAAACATCAATGTTTCATTGAAAAGGAGAAGAAAGAGTTAAGGCAAGAGAGTGTAATTGCTATGGATGTAGTAAAACATGCAATGAGTTAGTATATTTACATATCTCTTTCTTACACTTTGTTCATTTGTTGGTCCAACAATATAGAGTTGCTCCAATTGGTGTCTTCATGAACACGTCCTAAGGAGATCTGCGGGAAACCGCGTTCTCAGATGATTGAAGTGTTTGTAGACCATGCTCTCAGCAGGCGTGTCCTGCCAACCTAGGGGACTCAGATACTCGGAAATTAGTTGATATTCCAGCCTTTCCATGATCTTCATGTAATTCTTCATGTAATTTTCTCAGCTCCTTCATAATTATAGGAGGTCTGAATTAGAAGAACTCCAATTAACCCAATTTATTTCATTCTTGGGAGACTTACCAAAGGGTGTGTAAAGGTAAGTTGTGTGATAATGGCATGCAAAGCTAATGATTTCTGTAAGATTTCTGCTTAGTAAGCCATGTGAGGCATATTACTTCCATCATCTTATTTCCTCAAATGACATATCAAAATAAGTATCAGTAGTTGTTTTGTAGAGATAAGAAAAAGATGTGTAGCAAATTGTCACAACAAGTGCCTGAAGAAGATACATCCCAAATTCACTGCTTTGTTGCATCTAGTTTATCTAAAAACTTGTAAAGGATTTCTAAAATTATTGTTCTGCCATGATAACACATAGACCACGTGTACAACCACTGCAATATCGTCTTTATCAGCTATATTTGTCTTAGTAGAATACTACTGAGCAAATAATATTTTTATATATTTGGTTTTTTACCAAAAGAAGAAAAACACAGAATCTGTGCATATGTCTATGGAAATATATATATATATACACATACATGAAAAAGAGTGGGAGAAACGAGAGAGAGAGAAATCAATTTTGTGTTCTGTTTAAGAGATCGAAGTTCAGGTGTGTGTGTTGTGCAAACTGATGTTTTAAGCTAGATTATTTTCTGACTCTGATCTTCTATACATTTCCCTATTTTAAAATTTATTTTCAGAAAGTGATCTAGATTTTTGCTGTGATTAAAAAAAAAAAAGCCAAGTGATTAAGCATTCCTTAACTGTTGCAATGCAGATTCACCGCACATAAAACAAATGAATATTTTGAAAAGGCAGTCAAAGTCCAGGAGTCATGACAGCTCATGTTTGGAGAGGAATGAACCCCTTGGTGCTCTTGGAGCGTCAGCCCCGGGGAAACAGGAGAATGAAGGAAGCAGCGTGTTGGAGTAGCTGCCACAGTGACTGCAGAGAACGCCGGGACAGCTCGGGATCACATTATTTGAATGTAACACAAACATAGATTGCAAGGACAACATTTTCTGTGATTTACTGATAATCATTTGACTATAAAACATATGCCATGCTTTTTTTTTAATTTCAGTTTTAACATAAATAAAAACCTATTTTCAACTTCTAGAGTAATTTCCTCTAAATGAATGGTTTTGAAGTTCTGCAAATTGGCCTATGCACTATAAATAGTGAGCGCAGAATATGTTTTGCGTGGGGATCTTTTCTATTTTCAGGTCTGAGTCATTCAAGTTATAGTCTATTTGAAGACTCAAGTTGAATCCGGGACAATGAGTAAGATAGTGGAGATGGATGTTTCTCATATTCAAAAATATAGGAAAGGTATCCCAGATCAGAACACAGTGGATCTTGGGACACCCCCTTTTGGTAGACTTGTAGAACATTTACATCCTTTTTGCCTAAAGCAACAACTCCATACGACTGCTAAACATGCAAGACACATTTTTGTTCATCTTCTAGTCTCTAGTTTTATTTACTGGTTCCCAGAAAAGTCAGATTCCTCTGTCAGGCAGATAATCAGGCACAAGTAATTGGGGAGGGACCATAAAATCCACATCCCTGAGGACAGACCAAGGATGCTGTCCTTGGAAATGCCCCACACAAGACAAATCACTTTGTAGTTTAATGTGTGCTTAATACCACTTCCACACATCAATCACATATGCCTGTCACAGCATGACCAGCTATTCCTTAGATGTAAGAATAGAAACTCGAAATCAGTGCAAGTGTGTTGGCTCAATTGGTGAATCCTCCCCCTGTAAACGCTGTGTGTGTTCTTGTCCTGCTCCACTTCCCATCCAGCTCCCTGTTTGTGGCCTGGGAAAACAGTAGAAGATGGTTCAAAGCCTTGGGACCCTGAACCCGCGTGGGAGGCCTGAAACAAGCTCCCAGCTTTGAATCAGCTCAAGTTCTGGCCCTTGCAGCCACCTGGGGAGCGAACCAGCAGCTCCTTGCTCTTGCTTTCCAATAATATCTACTTTCTTTCCTTGCCCCATGTCAGTGACTGGCCTGTGTGCTGGGCGGGTGGACTCAGTTTTCCTCACAGCAATGCCTCCAACCAGTTAGGGGTGTTGTTTTGAAATGAAAGCTTTTATTCAGAAATGTGCAGTGTACCTGTTTTACCAGATGCTGCGCAGGATCTGTAGGAATTCACTTGTCAAAAGTGATATAGTGAGATGTGACTCAGATGAAAAAAAAAGCATAAGTAGAATATGAGATAATGATTATTACGATAAGTAAAGGCATTAAGTAATTTCAGAAAAGATCTATTCATCTTCAGAATACACAAAGAAGACAATTTATTCACTGCAAATAGTTCCCCCTTTTTTTTTTCAGAAAGGCACCATATTATTATTTGTTTTTAAAATGAAAGTGAAGAAAAGCAATTCTAGGAAAAGAACACATCAGGAAGGAGAAATCAAGGTTTAAAGGCTTAGAGAAAGGACTCTCCAATTGTGTAGTCAGAGCCTGGCCATTACCATTACAAAGGAGCTTGTTGGCAATGCAAATTTCAGGGCTCAGCCCAGACACACTGAATGAGAAAATCAGGGAAAAGATACTAATAATCCATGTTTAACATGTCTAGCAGAAGACTTTAAAACATCCTCTGAAAAGGCCAATTTGAAATGAGCAATTATTTGGTATAGATTTTATATAGACTACTTGGCTTTGTAATGAAAATAGTTGTGTGTTTTACTCACTGGTAAATTGGGAAATATTTGCTGTTGTACTTGAGGGAAACATAAAAAAAAAATGTATCTGTTTATTTCTTTTCCAGATTAGCCTAGTTGGTAGAGAGTCCATCAATAGGGCACCATTAAAGACTTAGCACAGAATCAGGAAAGGACAGAGAGTACAATAAGGATACAAAAGAAAGTAAAAACTACATAATTCTTCAAAACACTGCATGTGATATGACAGGTTTTCTAGAGACAAATCATTGGCAAAGACAGTCAAATACAGCAAATTTTAAACACCAGATAGGAATTAAAGTAAATGTTGTGGTCCTGGGCGGTTTGTACAGGGTCAGGAGCTTGGAAGCCAGTCCCTGCACCCCCACCAATATGGTCCCTCCTGCCCACCTGAAACCTTAGAGGGTTTGGGTGGTATTGTATTGTTGTTCCCCCCGCAAGTCCCCATAGAGGTCCATGATGGGAAGGGGCTCACTCTCCTGGTTACATACTTCCATGGTTCTTACACTCCAACTCTTGGCCTCCCCAGCCTGCTCCTTGGCTTCCACAGACAGAGTCCAAGGACAGGTGTCCCCTGAGCATGACCCCCGAATGTGTGTATTCTTTACCCTCTGTTCACTGCTTGGGAGGGACAGTGAAGATGTTAATGCTAAGATGCTTTGTATTTCTCATTTGTGTGTTTTCAAGAGTTCCAGGAGAGGTGAGGCCTAGCAGTAATGGAGTGTGGACAGAGAAGCCAGGAGAAGGTGAATGTTTCAGCTTTGTAAGTGTGTCCAGGTTGTTTGCTGTATGTCACCTAGGGCAGCTTGCATTGCTGTGGAAGATGGAATATAGATCTTCAGTTTAATGGATGGGTTTCACGGTAATGACCATTTGTTCCTTCCAGGGTTTTGATTCAGAGTGGGTTGCCATTGGTAATTTGTCATTGTTTTTTATGATATACTACAAAGCAAAATTTTGATTTATTGAATTACACTTTATACAATATTGACAGAAAAAACTAAAACAATCACCATTTTATGTGTATTCATGAAGAAAATTAGGCTAATCTGCCATTCTCTAAATGTAAACTATGGAATAGTTCTAACTTGGCACCCAAATTGTTCGCAGACTGCAAGCAAGCTGTTAAAGCTCTCTTATCCCTATCTTCAAAAACCCATACCAAATCACCAAGATAATGAAAATTTGGGGGGAGAACATTTAAGAAATGAATTCAAATTCTCTACACCAAAGAAAGCTTTGAAAAAAGCTGGGGTTTAGTTCCAATCTAGTTTTTGTGCATTTGGTTCTCAGTTCTCTATTAAGAGATACCATCATCTTTGTGTTTTGTGTGAGACCACTAAGTGTTCATTCTTAATTTAGAGAAACAAAAGTGTTGAAAAAAATCCTAACATACACACGATCACTGACCAGTCTGAAAATGCCCATGATCACTGCAGACGAACTGGGGAGTTAGACTTTATTTGAATGCTTTCCTCTCATTTGCAGCTGCAATATTTAAGAGCCTGTGGACCTATTTCCTTGGAAAAATCTCAGGAATAAAAGCAGTTGCCTGAGCCCTTGTCCTGTGATTTGACATAATAGGCTCGGTTTCCCCTGCCTTGATGTCAGCGAGCAGATCTGAAATTCCAGGTGAGGGAATTCGTTTCTGAGTTTCGTAAGGCCAAACACTAGTTGTCTTTAGAGTGTCGGGAGATAGAGTAATTGATTTCCTAACCAGTGATTCTTATACCTTACAAACATGTACAAATTAAAATCCCCTTATCTTTTCATGTATCTTTATTAGGTTTTGATAGGGAAAGCTATGTCTTTAAAAGGTTAAGATTTTGAAAGAATTTTAATCTGGAAAGAATTAACTCATCACTTTATAGCTGTGATTGAATCTTATTTGTGACTGGTAAAATTGATCTGATTAAATCTGTGACTATTATTTCAAAATTATCAGTGATCTCAGTTTAATCCAATGCTTTAAGCCCCTTGAATATCTTTGGTGGACCTTGTCAGAATCAAAATATGAAATTCTTTTAACCTTGAGAGTTCCAGATAGTTTCCTGGAGATAATCAAATGTTTCATTCCGTTCAGGAGATAACTAATGCATCTTATTTGGATTGTATGAAAATCCTGTCAAGTTGTGATTCGATACTAACATTACATGATATTTGTATGGGTGTATTATTGATAAAAATGTCCTAGAAATTATAAGAAGTTAATGAAGTGCCTGGTGGGTTTGGTGTGTTAAGATAAGTCATGATTGTTAAAAAAAAAAAAAAAGACTCAGAAACCTTGCAATGATCATTGAGGCTTCCCTGCCAATCACAGGCTCAGAGGTTAAAGTAAAAGGGGTCAGTGGTTTAGAGGTTTTACAAGTCTTGGCAGGTGCTTCCTGAGATTCTGTAGGCCATGAGCATGCCTTGTCCAGTGCTGAGTCTCACCACCGTAACCGTTGCCAAGTAAAGCTCTCTGTGCTCTCCTTGTCCAGTGCTGGGTCTCACCGCCATCACCGTTGCCAGATAAAGCTCTCTGTGCTCTCCTTGTCCAGTGCTGGGTCTCACCACCGTCACCGTTGCCAGATAAAGCTCTCTGTGCTCTCCTTGTCCAGTGCTGGGTCTCACCGCCGTCACCGTTGCCAGATAAAGCTCTCTGTGCTCTCCTTGTCCAGTGCTGGGTCTCACCGCCGTCACCGTTGCCAGATAAAGCTCTCTGTTCTCTCTAGTTCTTGCTCTTTTGTAGATACACTTGACTAGACTGATGAAGAATGCTCCAACAAACATTGCTGGATGAAGGCCAATGAATTAGCTGAGAATTTCTAGCACTTACAATAAACCCTTGAAAAAACATGAAATAAAAAAAAAAAACAAGCAAAAAACCTGTTATTAGAGATTAAACAGCATAGTTACATGTTAGTTAATCAATGAACATATTTATGCATGTTTCAAAGATTTCTTTGTTTTCATTGGAAAGGCAGGTTACAGAGAAAAGGAAAGAAAGATCTTCCATCCACTGGTTCACTCCCCAAATGGTAATAAGGGGGTGAAGCTGAGTCGATTTGTAGCCACAAACTAGGAACTTTGTGTCTCCCACAAGGGTCTAGGACTTGGGCTGTCCTCCCCTGCCTTCCCAGGCTCCAACTAGGGAGCTGGAGGGGAAATGGAGCGGTTGGGACATGCACTGTAGCGCATAAGGGATGCTAGAGTTTGCAGATAAAGAATTAGCCAATTGAGGTATCATTCTGGCACAACATTTATGCATTTACTTAAAACCTTGCATTTGCATTATGCATTTATTCAAAACACTATTGGTCTTGTACCTACATACCGCATCTCGTAGATACTGTAATACTTTGGTTTTTGAGATTTACATGGATCACAATATTTTGCCAAGTATAACTATATAAACAAAGATGAAAATATTTGTTTGTTTTCCTATTTAATTCCTTCAAAATTAAAAATCGTTCAACTATTTATTTTTTTGGCAATGTGATTGTATGAAGTTTCTACTAAAGTGCTCTCTTCATCAGAATATATGTGGAACTATTTGCACATTTACAGTTATATACAGAAGAGTTGCCTCCAAATACTTCCAGGGTTGCAATAAGTATCAGAAGCTAGCACTTCTTCGTAAGGCCTAAACTTGGAAAGATTAAGTGCTTTAGTTATTTAGAGATTTAGAGATGAGAGAAAGAGGAATAGACCTAAGTCAACCTTGAATTATCTTTTTTGAGTTTTTCAAATCTGAGATTACTGTATCATAAATCAACTTGTGTTACTGTACTTACAGAAATAGCCAATGAGTAAACTAAAACACACTTTTAAAAAATGTTTTGTTTTGTACATTTTGTTTTTCATTTTTGGTTTGTTTGCGTACTTTGTTTTCTATTTATAACCTGGCTGAATTCCTCAGAAGCAGAACTCTTAGTAAAATAATTCTGTGGTGACACAGGGAGATGATGGCTCATGCCTCCTACACAGATCAAGTTAGGTTTGACAATGAGTGTCAGGTAAGCTTGTCTTTGCTTCTCAAATGTAGCTAACAGTACTTGGACACTGACTTCTGGTAATCAATGCCTTCCTTCCCAGTGTGCGAGCAGATGAGATCAACAGCCAGGACAAACCCAGCCCTGCAGTGAGGGGCGAGTAAAACCCTGAGCTACAGGCTCACTGATCACTGCTGTGGATCACAGAGAGGAAATACAAGTCAAGATGAAGTCACTGGTGTCAGCTCCCAAATAAGATTAGATAAAGCAAAGAGGTTTTTGTGATTTATTGCCTTAGAGTAACTGTTACAAAAGACTCTTCCAGAACTACGAGTTGTTTTTTTTTTTTTTTTGAGATCATGGAATAATTATTTATATTATAACATGTGGTCTAGGAAATAAAAAGAAGATGTGTAAGAAAGGAAGAAAATTAGTGGAAGAACCATATGGCTGAAGGAGGAGAAGGAGGAGGTAGTGGCTGAGAAAGACCAAGAAAGAGAGAGAAGAAATGCTAGCTCTAGCAGGTGTGGCCAGCACACTTCACGATTTACGCAAACTACAACTTTTATATAAAATGACTATTTCAAAAGATATTACACCTACTAGATAAGATACGTGTTATTTGTATAGCTAAGGCCAGAGCCTAGAAAAGCACATGCGGCAAGGTCCTGAAGGAGTTCTTCAGCCTCCTCGCCTCTGGGAAGCCAGGATTAAGACTCCTGGGAGTGATGCAAAATTGAAAAAAAAAAAAAAAATGAAGAAAGTCACAGTTTTCAAAAAAATGGACGTTGTCAGCCAAGGGTGCCTGATGCTTCTGAAAGTGCTGACAGCCATCTGCAACATACTGCAGGAGACTGAGTCCCTGGTCAGCCTAGCAGAGTGCATAGCATTCAATATACACTGTCATGTCTGTGATAAAGAAAAAAATGACTGCCTTACTTCTGGCCGTATGGAGAAATACTGAGCCATATCAGTCGGTAACTGAAATGTTGACCCCACAACTATATCATTCAATCTACAACTCTATCCCTAGACCTCTTTGGGAAATATATTTGTAAATGCCTACAGGTTTCTGAATGAATATGTCCCACAAAGCTATACCCACCTAGTTCCTTAGGGACTCCAAGTACGGAAACCATGCATGGAATCAGCTTCATGACCGGAACAGCCACAGCGCTGGATGTTCAGTTGTGCCACTCGTGGAAACTTTGGGAACAGAAGCAATGCCACCAGACACTTTGGCACAAATTTTTGACCCGATAACCTCCATTCATGTTTTGTGCTTTAGATTAGATGCAGAGCTGGGCCCAACTTGATGGCTCACTGCCTAAATCCTCACCTCCAAGGACTGCCCAATAATCCTTTCTTTATTCTTCCCTCCCCCTGTATAAATGATTGGCTCTCTGCATCCCAGGCCAGTGAACAATGTCTGGGTGACATGGCAACTTCTATAATCCGAATTGAAGCATTCTCCACCAAGAGGAGCCACTTCTGCACTATTACAGAATCTGTTGCTATTCCACTAAGCTTAGCATTTCCCAAACATCCAAGGTGTGGATTAGTTTAAAGTGCTCAATTTAGATTCTTTTGAAAACTCATATCTTAATCCCCAAATAAATTATTTTATCTAATCCCATCCTCAACACTGCTATACACATGCGTGCGCACACACACACACCACATCGGAAGGCATTACTATGCTGTTCGTCCTCCAGGAAACTTGGGTTTGTAGGTTCGTCTTGATTCTCGGATTTTTTGTGCTTCCCTCAAGGGATTAATAATGGAAAAAATTATCTAATTATCTTATCCCAGAAATGTGTTTGTTGGACGGGCAGGCCAGGAGTGTGCAAATCGATTTCTTGTTGCTCAGTATTATTCCAGCTGTCTCCAATCAGATCTCCAGTGTCTTTCCTGTCTCACAGTCCAAATATGAAATCACTCTAGTTTCATGACAAATATCAGAACTTAAAATTAAACCCAAATTTTTCAACTGCACAGTTTTTCTTCTGATATATTCAGCAGAACACAAATGTAAATTTGTGAATGTAGCACGTTTTGTTACTTGTAGAGAAGGGTATTGTTATGAAGTAAATTATGCCCACTCCAAAACAAGTTCTATTGCAATCACTAACCCTATAATTTCAGGATGTGACTAGGTTTGTGAGCAAGGTCACCGTAGAAGTAATCAAATTGAAATGAGGTTGTTCCGGTAACCTCTAATGCAGTTTGATGGATAACTTCATGAACAAACACAAAGCACTCACAGAAACTGATATTCTTTTAGGTAAAATGCCTTTTTTCAAAGATTTATTTTTATTGCAAAGTCAGATATACAGAGAGGAGGAGAGACAGAGATAAAGGTCTTACATCCAATGATTCACTCCCCAAGTGACCGCAATGGCCAATCCAAAGCCAGGATCCAACGTCGATCCAAAACTAGGAACCAGGAGCTTCTTCCAGGTCTCCCACACAGATGCAGGGTCCCAAAGCTTTGGGCCGTGCTCGACTGCTCTCCCAGGACACAAGAAGGGAGCTGGATGAGAAGCAGGGTTGCTGGGATTAGAACAGGCGTTCATTTTGGGAATGAACCCAGGAATAGGAAATCTCTTTGTCTCTCCTCAGATACCTCTATAACTAAGACGTTCATGTGGAACAAATCAGTCTTTAAAATAATACTTGTAAATTGAACAGACACTTTAGATCAACATCAATAAAAATTAAAATTGCAGCAAAGCTAGTTTTGTAAGTTTTAATAATTTTAGATAAGAATATGGTTTCTATTTGTTACTGCTTAAATGCAGTTTTTTTTTTTTTTTTTTTTTTTTTTAATTTTTTTTATTGTTAATTATTTTGCATTATGTGACAGTTTCATAGGCTCTGGGAATCCCCCCCTCCCTCCCCCTCCCCTCCCCCCGGTGGATTCCTCCACCTTGATGCAGTATTACAGTTCAAATTCAATCAAGATTCTTTCATTGCAAACATATACCAAGCATAGAGTCCAGCTACTTATTGTCCACATTGGTTGAACAGTTTCTTGGGGAGACCTTTTCTGGTCTGAAGTTTGAGCTGGCAGAATATCATCACAGTCAATTAAGAGTCCCAATATAACATCAACAGCAATTTGCAATGTTATGGAATTGACATGGTTTTGAGTAACCAGTGTATTAAAAAGAAAAAAAAAAAAAAAAAAAAAGGAAAACAAGTCCTAGCCACAACCTATGATTAGCTCATTGACATTTCAATTTAGTTCATATACAGGACCGGCTGCTCTATACCTTAAAATGGCCATAAGGCACCATTCAGCTGTTTCGTGTCCATTTCATCTTAGTATTTAGCCAGTTGTTGTGTTGAAGTAAAATTTTGCTGATCTTGGCAGATTTTAGGATAATCCAGACTGGCTTGTAACTCTAACAAGATATATGTCAACATTTTAGGTGCAGAACATTTTTTTTTTTTTTTTTTTTTTTTTTTTTTTGGGGGGGGTGTGCAGGAAAATCCTCAGCACCATGGTGAGGAGTAAAACTAATCTTTGTGACCCACCCAGCGAGGCATGAGCCAATCCATGCCAGCTGTTTCCTGTCAGATTTCAAGTTCTACTTTCTGTTGTTTATTTATTTTAGGTTTTTTTTTTTTTTTTTTTTTTTTTTTAGTTTGTATGATTGTTTGTTTGCTGTGAGGGGTTTTCGAAGCGATCCCGATGGTCATTGCGAGGGAGGGGGGGTCCAGAGGTGGAGCCAGTCTCGGACCAGAGAAAGCTCTCCTCCCTGGTCCGGAAGGACGTTTATTGTTCTTCTGTTTCTGCAGACCACTCAGGGCTTCTGGTTGTCTTTCCGATGACGTTGGTTTCTGCACTGTAGTGTTTGGACTTCTTCCATCCCCTGTGGAAGCTCCGGTTGGGGGTGGGTGACCTCAGAGTACTCGGCCTCCGAGGGCATCCAATTCCCTGTGGCCTCCTTGGCAGTTGGGATATAGTCCTTCTTGCTCGTATTAATAGTTTGCGGTGAAGGTCTGGGAGTCTTCATGGTTGGGATCCAGGCTTTCTGCTTACCACCTGCTCCACCCTGGAGTGCTCCCCTGCTCCACGCACATGACCTCCTGTTAAGAGGTTGTCAGGATCGCACCCGATTCCCCCCTCATGCATTGGTATAGTAGTTTTATTGTTGTTTAGTGCCACTTTGAGTCTGTTATCTATGAATTACCAGATTTGATCTTGATAGGCTATATTGTACTTTTTTCTCACTCTTTTTTTGGTCCTGAAAGATTTCCCTGCACTCCCCCCCATTACAGGTTAACATAGCGTATTGAGGGTATAGTAGGTTTTACAGATTTTCGATGTAGATCTTAAGTATTCTGACATTAATTGTTGGTTTATAGATTATATCGCCTTATCTTATTGCATTGGATACAGGTTATAAGAGATTGCACTAATATTACAATATACAGGTACTATTTTCCAAGTTGTTCTCTTTTTATCTCAGATTAAGGCAAACATGTGGTATTTAACCTTTTGGGATTGGTTCATTTCTCTTAGCATGATGGATTCCAGTCGGGCCCATTTGTCCACAAAGAATTGCATTTCGTTTTTCTTAATAGCTGAGTAGTATTCCATGGAGTAGATGAACCATAACTTTCTTAGCCAGTCTTCCACTGATGGGCATTTTGGCTGCTTCCAGGTTTAATTTTTGTATTTTCTTGTCTCAGGAGAATGAATGGCTTCGGATCAATGTGACATCACCCACTGACTGCTCCTCTCCAATAGCCGTTTGTTTTGCAACATCTTATTGAAAATACCCTTTAGAAGTAGGAAATGTGAGAAGGATCATTTTCCAAAAAAGTTAAGGTTGTAAAGACACCTATGATTTGCAGATCCATAGTGTCTTGAATCTCCTTGAAATACTCAACTCAGTTGAGGGTAATTGAGCAGGCATGTGGTCGAAATAAACCTGCAACATACAGGTTTCTGAACTCGCTCAAAATATAGTTATACATTGAAATCTGCAGACATCAACATGATCCCCGTTCCCCCGTTATTTAATCAAACACTAATAGAGGTATTACTGGGAAATAACTTTGCAGAAGGATTGTAAAGTTAAGATTCTTAAAATATGGAGATTATTCTGGATAACTGATTGGAATCAGGCCATGAAGGTAGAATAAACAACTCTGGTGTTAAGAGAAAGTGCAGCAAAAGAAAAGGTAAATGTGAAATCCCAGCAGGAGAGGAGTTTCACACACTTGCTGGCTCTGCCTGGTTGACTGGTGTGTAAGATCCTGGAGGAGCGTCCCACAGGCACCCAGAGGCAGCCATAATCATCTAGCAAACTGGATTTGACTCTTCAAAACACAATATAAGATTTGCAGATCTTATATCTGCCTGTGTTTCTAAGTGCATTGCTATTAAACATCCTACTAAGGTTTCTGGTAATTTATCTGTTGATTTGAGTCTTTTCAACCTGACGCAGAAAACAATCTCTCCTTCCTTCCTTCCTTCCTTCCTTCCTTCCTTCCTTCCTTCCTTCCTTCCTTCCTTCCTTCCTTCCCATTTCCTTTCCTCCCCATATCACTTTTTGCTTCTTATTCTCTACAGGAAACAATGCTACTTGTAGCTTAGATTGAGACGCTAACTCTGCCTCATTCACTGATGTTGTCTTTATTTTAACACATCTCTAGTTACTTATCTTCCAGCACAGTATCGGAAAGGCTAGCCCAGGTATGCGTCTCAGCATCAATGTCAGAATAGATTTTGCACAGTCTGCTGTAAATTTAAGTTTGGATTTAAGACTCCTGTTACAATGCTTCAGCCGTGAGGTATTTGCTATGTGTCACAGATTTTTTTTTTCTTGAAATAAGTGGCAGTATTGAAATATTTATAATTTTGAGCAGCTGTAGCATGATTTTAAATGTATTAGTATTTCTGATTGACTTCAAATTTTTAGTAATTTACAATAGTTTCTGCTTTTACTTCAAATTGAAATTGGATAAAATTTAGTCTGCAAAAGTATATATTAAGAGTTACTGTGTTTGTTCTTCAAAACTTTGGGGTAAGCTAGAATTAATATTGTTGAAGAACAAACTGTGATCATTGAATTTTAAAGTATTTTACTATATATGCATGACAGAAAAGATTGTACCATACCAATCCAAATGAAACAAATGCTCATAGACCTAGCTATCTTACAGAAACTTCTTGGGTAAACAATAACACCATAAACTTTTTTTTTTTTTTAAGATCTTCCATCCACTGGTTCACTCTCCAAGTGGCTATAATGGCTGAAGCTGAGCCAATCCAAAGCCAGGAGCTTCTTCTGGGTCACCGAAAGGGGCACAGGGTCCCCAGGCTCTGGGGTATCTTCGACTGCTTTCCCAGGCCACAAGCAGGGAGCTGGAAGGGCAGTAGGGCCGCCAGGATATGAACTGGTACCCATGTGGGATCCCAGTGCATGCCAGGCAAGAACATTAGCCACTGGGCTCTGGAGCTGGGCCTGATGCCATAAATTTTATCTGGTAATTATTGACTGCTGTACTGCAATCTGTAATGTATTACCCAGTTTTTTTATATGAACAGAGCTGATCAAAAGTTGTGCAAATAATTAAGTAACCATTTTCTCACATTTCACTTAACACAAAATATATTTCTCTGAGGTAAAGGATCTTGACCTTTCACCTGAATAACTTCATTACTGCACCCTTCATTACCAAAATGGTTTGAGGCAACTCCTGGGAAGATAATATTTTATACACACTTGGACCACTATGGCTACAAAATTCGAGTGCCCTCTGATGATAAGAATGTGTCCTTGGAAGGACATTAGTTGGCAGCTGCTAATTTTCCTGTAAAGCTTTTGGCAGTGTGAAATCTTCAGAGAATTATGTTCTATGAAATCAGATACTGGGAACCATCCCTTCTTTATGGAATAAGTAAAGCTGGGCTCCATTCTTCAGAAACTGCCATTGGTGCAGTTAAAGTAACTTTCAGTTAGGACGTCATGTATTTGTTTTTGAAATCTACAAGACATCAATCATTCAACAAACATTTAGAAAATGTATGCACAGCCTGTTTCTCTTATATGAAGATTTTATGCTTGGAGATGTTAGGAAGTAATTGGCATTCTGTAATTTAAATCTTTCATTGGATGAAACTGTATCTTTTTTGGCCTTCTAGTTTATACTATTTTTAAAAATAATCATCCCGAATTTTGGTAATGTTAGCATTCAAAGTCAATCAAGATAGCCATTTAAACATTGCTCATCTCAGAAAATGTACACCAGATGGTTTAGCTGAAATCCTGCCTTTTCTCTAGGCTCATCTTTCTCAACATTTTTGTTGCTTCTTCTTCTTCTTCTTCTTCTTCTTCTTCTTCTTCTTCTTCTTCTTCTTCTTCTCTCCACTCCCCCCCACCTCCATAGGCTATCCATCCTTCAGTGGTCAGTACAGTCTTGTAAAGTCTGTAGCCAAATGACAACGCTTTCAAGTTTAATTCATCATTAACTCATTTTGCATTTAAATACTTTGTCAAATTCCTTACCTCAGCTTTGAGGCTATATAAATTTATTGTGTTTTTTACAGAGTTGATTTTGTTAACAAACTGAGCCCCCATTTTACTTTTTAATTTTAATTTTTCCATTTTTAAATTGCTATTAGTTTTTTATGACACAATTTCCTACACTCTGGGATTTCCATAAACACCCACACAAATTCCCTTCCCACTGATTTCCCCTATAGTATTACAGTAGTAAAATTTTTCATACATAGTGATAAGTCCATCATTGTGGGCATGGACAATGGCAGAGTCCAGCATCCTATTGTCAAGATATATTTAACAGTTTTATTGGGAGTCCATCTTTGATCTGGAAGTAGAGATGCGTACTGCATTGTATCCTCACACCTGGATATGACAGTCTCCACTACAGTTACTGTTCGTCACCTTAAACGAAGAACCACAAAACAAAATCAACAACAGGAAGAAAGATACACATTTACAATGCCATGAAGATAAATATGCTACTGCATGGCTAATATGTTGCTGAAGAGAAGAAAAAAAAATCAAGAACATTCTTGAGGAAAATATATGAGTCAATGAAGTATTTAATATGAGAAAAAACATTTTGAATAAGTGAAAATAAAAATAAAAATGTCAAAATCCATGAGGCATAGTTTCTGTTGATTTTTGTTAGAGAGATGCATCCATTTGATCCACTCTACTAATCTACGACATGTGACGGATGAGTTTAACCATTTACACTCAAGATTCATCTGAAGAGGTGGTAGTTTGGTCCTGTCATTTGAGCAATGGGTTGTTCATTGTTTGATCTGGTCTCCTGTTTTCATTTTACCGGGATGTTCTTCATGTTTGTCTTTGGTTTTGGTGGGTGCTGTTTTTTCTCTGTCAAAGGAACAATTTTAAGTATAATTTGTAGGACAGGTATGGATGAGGAGCATTCTTCGAGCTTTTCTTATTGAGGAAGAATTTTTTTTCATTTCCAAAGACAAAGGAAAGCTTTGATGATTGTGTTATTTTGGGCTGAAAATTTTTTTGCAATTAAAATCAGGAATAGGGCCCGGTGTGGTAGCCTAACGGCTAGAGTTCTTACCTGGAAAATGCCAGGGTTCCCATATGGGTGCCAATTCTGATCCCAGCAGCCTCGCTTCCCATCCAACTCCCTGCTTGTGGCCTGGAAAAGCAGTCAAGGATGGCCCAAAGCCTTGAGACCCTGCACGCACATGGGAGACCCGGAAGGAACTCCTGGCTCCTGGCTTCATATTGGCTCAGCTCTGGCTGTTGAAGTCACTTGTGGAGTGCCTCACTGACGGAAAGATCTTTCTCTCTGTCTCTCTTCCTCTCTGTATATCTGACTTTACAATAAAGAAAAAATTAATTTTAAAAAATCAGGAAAGTGTTGCTCTATTCTCTTCTGGCCTGTAGAGTTTCCTGTAAGAGGTCTCCTGTGAATTTAACTGGCATTCCTTTATATAGCAATTGACTTTTTTCACAAGCATATTTAAGGATCTGTGCCTTGTGTCCTCTTGTGATAATCAAGAGCGCTTGATTATCACGTGTCCTGGTGAAGGCTGCTTTTCGTAAGCTCTGTTGGGAGTTCTTTGCCCTCCTGTATTCTGTTTCCCAATTATTTCACCATGTTAGTAATTTTTCCTTTAATATTTCATTGAATACAGCTTTAAACCCAGCTTCTCTTTCTGTGCCTTCTGGAACTTTCATAACTCTTCTATGTGGCCTTTTTATATTTTCTCTATTACTCTTTCATGTAAAATAACTTTCTAAGACGCTCCTATATTTTTTTTTCTCTCTTGTGAATGCGTTTGTATTTCTATTGTGCTGCATTCCTGTTATTCCCTTATCATTTTACAATTTCCATCCACAGGAACTCACTTTAAAATATAGCTATTTGGACTCAACACAATGGCTCAATTGGTTCATCCTATCCTTGTAAGCGCTTAGATCCCACATGGGCACCCGTGGGTGTTAATGGCTGCTCCATCTTCTGATGCAGCTGCCTGTGTGTGGCCTGGGAAAGCAGTGGAAGATGGTCCAGTTCTTAGACTACTGCCCCTTCCTGGGAGAGCTGGAATAAGCTCCTGGTTCCTGGCTTTGGATTGGCTCAGTTTCAGCTTTTGCAACCATTTGGGGATTGGACCAGCAGGTAGAAGATCTTTCTCTCTCTTCTCTCTGTAAATCCACCTTTCCAATAAAAATAAATAAACGTTTAATATATGAGTAATGATAAAAAAAGGTGTATCTCTTCATCGTGGTGTCTCTGTTCCATGGTGGAGGCAGTGAGCATCTCAGCAGCTGCATTTACCATGACTCTTTCACACAGCACCCTCTTGCTCGTTGGATAACTCATACATTCCTTGGACTCCTTAAATTCTCAACCAGTATTTTGGCGTCAGGAAACCAGAAAAACATCTTGCATGTTCACCACTATATTTCTAATGCCAAAAAGAATTTCTAGTATGCAGTAGGCACTTCACAGTTCCTGATTGAGGGAACACGTGATTAGCTGATGTCAGGGCTTAGAAGAATTATTGGAATGATTTTTTTCTAATATCTGATTCTCCAAAATAAATATTTTGGAATAAATGATGTAACCAAAAATCAATGTTCTACCTCCATAGCTAAATGAGTCTTTCACCTGTTAAATTTAAATCAAACACTAAAATAAAGTATGAATCTCTTATATAAACCAAATAAAAATTGCAAACATTTGAGTACAATCATGGAAAAATATTCTGGTAATATTCAGGGGCTTCTTGTGTACCATAGTTTTCTGTAAGAAAGAATGAAGCTTCGGCAAAGCAAAATGCTTGTTCTGTTGCATATGTGACAGGGGAACCCACCGCTTCCTCATTTTTCTACTATAAGTTTTATCTCCTCCCTTGATTCCAAATGCTCCAAAACATCCATCATGGAATGGTTTTGGGACCTCCAGAGTAGCTGAGTGTTGGTTTTTCCCTATTCCCAGTTTTATGTTAGCATCACTTCCCCATTTGCCGAGGTGTTGCAGATGTTAGGGTTTAAAGGTACTGGTAAATTCTCACCTTTGTTTGTTCAGGTGGAAATAAGGAAATAGAGTTTGACATCTCCCAGAAGACAATCCACTTGAGTTCTTCAGTTTTGCTTTCTTTTGTTTTGCTTTGTTTTTGTTTTGTTTCGTTTTTATTTTTCACAAAGGACATTAATGATAGGCTGCAAGGATGCACTGTCTCAGTATTTCCGTCTTTGGCTTGAAACTCTCTCCAATGGGCCCAGAAGTAGGAAAATTCTCCTTGCTTTCCTTTCTTTGCTTTTTGTGAATGGCCATATGTTTTTGTGCCATTCACTTCGTAACAGTACTTATGAAACATATACATTGTGTATAGAATCTGCAACTTATGTTGAGAAATTAGTCAGGATAGCAATATACAGTAAGATATAAAAATTAGCTTTGATTCAAAAAGCATTTTTTCCATTATTTGCTGGTGAAGAGAGTAATGTGTACATGCGAATTCTATCATTTTATAATTTCATAATGCATAGAATACTATTTCTAAATGGCATTAACTACCTCTTTTGCTTATATATGCTGCTTTACTAAATGTAACTATATTAGTATAAACAATGAGCAGTTAAAACAATGAATTTCTTTTGAGCATATAACACACATCCTAGCTGTTAATAGTGATTATTTTTACACATTACACCATGTTAACCAATGTAAATAACAGGGCCGCAAATGGTCAACATCTGCTTCGTCAACAGTTTCTTAGCAATCCGTGAGCCTTGACTGAGTCAAAGTCATTTCTCAGTTCATGTTACTAAAACTCAATTTGTTAGTTTAAACTTATACTTACTAGTTCCTTTTTTATCTTTGGGCAGAACACAAACTGACCTTTGAGTAGTCAACCTCATTATCCAAGCGTAAACATTCTGTGGGCATAGCTTCTTTCTGGTAGTGACTGAGATGTTTAGAAAGCCTGTTAAGTCCAAGCCAATAGGGTACCTTGGAATGAGCTGTAGCAGTAACACTCCAAGTGGTTCCCCTGTGGACTAAACAGGTTTGCTGCCCTACATACCTAAATCCTACTAAGGGAAATTTAGGTACTTTGCAAAATACAGACCATGAAAATCCTACCTACAGAAGCAATGCAAAGGCAGGAATTCCAGGTCATGCAGAGTAAAAAGGGACTTACGTAACTCAGTTAAGTCATTAAGGAAAGCAAAGTTTCTTACCAAGATTTCCTTGAGAAAGAAACTGACCTGTAATCTTTTTCCTAGCATTTGATTGCATGTAGCACAAGGAAGGTTTTATAAAAACATTCGTTGAATAAGTAGATTGTGGAAAAATTTCAGAAACAAAGTCAACTTCATACATTATTCCCTTTTTATAATTGTTCAGTAAATTTCTTTTAAAAATCCAGTCTGTAAAATTCCAGAAATCGTATTATTTCCATTTTATCTTAACATGGTTATTATTATAATCCAAGGCTTAATTTCTTCTCAAAAAAAACTTTCAGAATGTATTCTTAAATACTAATTGAGTTGATTAAGAATAAAACTTAATAGAACATTTTAATGTATTAGTTTTATTTTCAAACAATCAACAAATTAATGTTAAATACAATATTAGCACAGAATATCATAGAATATCATTGAAAATATTTCCAAAAGCTTTAAAATTTTAACAGACTAACAGACATCTTGTGAATTATTCTATTATGTTATAGTATTAGAAAATATGATGTCCTTATATTTCTGTATGAATGTGATGTTATTATTTTTAAGATTTTTTTATTTTATTAGAAAGTCATATATACAGAGAGAAGGAGAAAGAGAGACGAAGGTCTTCCATCCGCTGATTCACTCCCCAGGTGGCCACAATGGCCAGAGCTGAGCCGATCTGAAACCAGGAGCCAGGAGCTCCTGGAAATACAACATCAAATAACAGGTAGACTTATAACCAGAAATCTGAAACATTTTAAAGTACGTTTATGTTCATTTCAGGCATATATCAGAACAATAATATATTTTATATTTTCTTTTAATATCAGGTTAGGTTTTTTGTTGTTTAAATTGAGGTTTATTTATGACATTACATTTTCTGCTTGGATACAATACTTATAGAGTTCCATGTTATTTACTTTCCCACGCACATTTTTAGTATCCAAGCACTGAGAATTCCAGCCATTTACTACAGCAGCTGAATCTTAACATGCCATAGAATTTGGTGCAAATTTGGGTCTTTCCATATTTCAGAATGTGGGTCAGTGCTACATGTACCCTGGGGTTGGCTTAATCGGCCTCTTCAGTGGTGGGTCCTAAGATGGATGGGCACCCATGCCAGCGATGACCCTGACAATGCTCCTGGTCTGCCTCCTACACTGCCAGTAAGCATGGTCATGAGAAAACTGTAGACATTCTCCAGCTGTTCTGATGATGTTCACAATCTCCCCTTTCTGCAATATGGTTCTTATCCATTCAGTTTTTATTTCATTGTATTTTTTTCAAGAATCTATTTATTCTCATCATTGATCTTGCATTGAATATTTTTATTTTCAACAGTGGCACTCATGTTGAATGCATAGGATTGAAGGTCATTCTTAATCACCTTGCCCCTATGCTTCTTATCTTGGACATCACACATCCTGGTTTCCGGCATCATGTTCTCAATGTTTTCTTTGCCTGAATGGCCATTGTCATTAGCAATGGCAACACTGTTCTCTTTTCCTGTACTCTTTAGTAAATCACAAATGACTGCAATCCGAGGAATGCCATGGGGCTCAGAGTTGTGACTGTGATTTCAAACTTGTCAATGGGATTGTTACTCTTGATGATAGTACTCGCACCTTTTCAGCAAACAGAATGAGCACACCAGGCTGGCTGTGAGAGTAGGCAGTGGAGGTCTGCTCCGCCAGGTCGGTCACATGTCCCTTGATGAAGACATCATGATTCAACAGCAACTGCAATGCCAGGAGAGAGTGAAGTGGCGTCCAACACTAACAGATTTGAAGCCTCTTGGATTTGTCAAGAAGTAGAAAGCCTTCCTATAGTCGTATCAGAGGGTACATCCATCAAGTTTGACACTCTTTTCAGTCCTTTTCCATTGAAGAAGTCTTGAAGAAGTTTCCAATGCTTGTAAAATCTATGAGGAAAACCTGCTGGATATATATCATACATCTGCAGTTGGAGACTCATAGGGCTTTCCTTTGGGGCCCAGCAAGCCACAGAGAAGGTCAGAGTTCAACATTTGAAGTCCAGCATAGGCAATGGAGATACAGAAGTCAACGCATTCATCATTCCTTCATGGAAAGCCCCAAATGCTCAGCTGGGTGCTGGAAGGCGAGTCCCGTGGGCTTGCTCATGAGCGACACGGAGATGTCTGACAGCTCTCCTGTTCTCACTGGGGTCTCTCTCGTGCTTGCACTTGTTTTCAGCAATAAAACGAGTGGCCGTTTTCTTCTCAGAGTCTTCTCCAGCTAAATGGGTGTTCCAGATGTGGATTTGACCTATAAGATTACATAATCACGTCCTCGTGTGTTGGGTCATTGGCTAAATCTTTTTCTTACATCTGCTGGGATCCCATATGGGTGCCAGTTCCTGTCCTGGCTCCTTTATTTCACATCCAACTCCCTGCTTGGCCTGGGAAAACAGTAGAGGATGGCCCAGACTTAGAACCCTACATCCATGTGTGGGAGATCAGGAAGAAGCTCCTGACTCCTGCATTTGAATCAGCTGAGCTCCAGCCATTTCATCCACTTGGTGAGTGAAGCAACAGATGGGAAGATCTCTGCTCCTCTCTGTAACTCAGCCCTTCAATAAAAGATAAATCTTTAATAAAAAGGCTGCATAATCATGTGGAAGGATACATCAAAATGCAAACTTACAAATGAAAAATCAGCACATTTCAATGAGTCCCAAACATTTTGTTTAAGCCATTGGCAATGGTAGTTGTCATTGATAATAGTAGCAGCTCATTGATAATTCCAAGTACGTTGAGATCAGTAATGCTTTTGTTATCTTCAGTTGCTTCGTGCTTAGACTCTTAAAGTGAGCTGATTCCACAATTATAGCACTGATAATCGTGTTCCGTAACAGGATTCTGCAATTTTCTCCATCTTATCAAAACCACTGATGACATCTTTGGAGAGAAATTTCTGTCTTGCCCTTACTCTACTTAAACCTTGAGTCTGCACGTATCACTCGCCACGTTGAAATACTAACATTCCGTATGCTTTTATGTAGTATCATTATTAAATCTATGTTTAATCAATCGTTGGACATAAAAAACAAAGTGGAATTCACTGCAACTTGATTCTTCATTAGCATCATTGATCATGTCAGTGAAGGTGATGCAGCTCTGTGAGATTCAGTGGCTTTTATTGCTGGCCAATATCTCCATCTCCCCGTGCTGTAGGCACTCACATAATATACAGTGCAAAGACCATTGCCAACTGTGGGGCCCTAGATATTTCTGGTTGCATAAAGGTACGATTCTGCTCACTAAAAAAGTACATGTGACCAAGTGCAGTAGGCTAGCAGCTAAAATCTCACCTTCTATATGCCAGGATCCCATATGGGCACCAGTTCTAATCCCGGCAGCCCCACTTCCCATCCAGCTCCCTACTTGGGGCCTGGGAAAGCAGTTGAGGACGGCCCAAAGCCTTGGGATCCTGTACCTGCATGGGAGACTCAGAATAGACTCCGAGCTCCTGCCTTCAAATCAGCTCAGCTCCGGCTGTTGCAGCCACTTGGGGAGTGAATCATTGTACAGAATGTCTTCCTCTCTGTCTCTCCTTTCTGTATATCTGACTTTCCAATAAAAATAAAATAAATCTTTTAAAAAAAGTACATCAAGGCCAGAAATTGCAGTTGAGTCCAGTGAGACCAAAGCCAGTAATTTAACTAAGAAGTAAATATATACACTTGCTAATATTCATACCCCAAGATTTAATATATTGCAATATTGGTGAAATATGTGGAATTTTTAACATGTAAAAAGTCCTTTTGTGTCTGTGACATTTACTCTTCAGACTCTGTGAGCTCTACCTTTGCATTAGGACCTTGTTGCCATGGAGATGCATTAAATACTTTCAGACACAAAGGATTTGCGACATGCACTCACTGGTGTAGTGGAGTTGACATGAAGCGTGGTTGGCATAAGGAAGCTATTCCACAGGATAGAGTGAGCCTTATTCATCTTTCATAACAAGTTTAATGTCACAACTTATGCAAAAGTGAAAACGCTAACATAAAACCATGTTCTTGATTTATGTGACATTGATTTCAATTTGAAGATTTTAGATATTAAGGTGACTCTACATGCAGTACCATAAGTTACAGAATTTATCATGATTTTCCAGGGGGTGGGTAGGAGAAAAAGGGTTAGTGGTATCAGATTTGTTTATCTACTGAAGATACATTTATTTTATTTAGAAAGTCAGAGTTGCAGAGAGAAATGCAGAGAAGGAAAGAGATCTTCCACATGCTGGTTCACTCCTGAAAGGCTGCAATGTCTGGGGCTGAGTCAATCCAAAGCTAGGAACCAAGAGCTTTCCCAGGTCCCCCACATCGGTGCAGAGTATAAGGCTATCGGCCTTTCTTCGTGGCTTTTCTAGCCCTAAGCATCAAGAGCTGGATCAGGATTGGAGCAGTCAGGCTATGAACCATCACGCAAATGCGGTGACTGCACCAGCAGGCAAAAGATGAGCCTGTTGAGGCCCCGTGCGGCCCCGAGGTAGCGGACTTAACCCAGGTTAGCCTTAGACTAACCTTTATTTGGATATACTTGGATATACTTCAAGACAATTATTTTCTGTGATGCCGTATGTAAGATTTTACATGGATGTCTCAAAGAACAAGTGTGAGTTAAAATGGAGGCACTGTGGCAAAGTAGATCAACCCGATGTCTGTAATGCTGGTATATCATAGGGAAGACATTTTGGTTCTGAGATGCTCCACTTCCAATCCATACCCTTGTTAATATTTCTGGGAAAGAAGCAGAGATTAACCCAAGTCCTTGGGGACTCACTGCCTGTGTGGAAGACCTGGATAACTCTGGCTCCTGGTGTTGGTCTGGCTCTTTGGCCATTGTAACCATTGGTATGTAAACTATTGGGTGGCAAGTCTCTCTCTCTCATTTCCTGTAACTTTGTCCTCCAAATGAATGAAATAAATCTTTAAAGACATTTAAAATCTAATTTTGAAGTATGGTAATTAGACAACATCTCACTTAATCCCCTTTCTGCACATTGCACGTAGCTGTGTTGATAAAATTTGTACTACATGACTGAAGCTTCAAACGAACTTAATTATAACTTCTCTCTTTTGTGCTTATCCAGAAAAGTACCTTCATCACCTTTGCTGCATGAGTACATGTTCTGCACATGGTTAAGCTGCCGCTTCAGGAGCCTGCATCCCGTGTCAGACAGACACTGTTAGAGTCTCCGCTCTGTCTGTAAGTCCGCTTCCTGCCAGCGCTCACCCTGGATCCCTGGATGGCACAAGAAGACAGCCATGGCAGAGAGGTGCATATGCTCCTGATATTACACTGGTTCACTTGTGGAGTCTGCAAATAATTTTGGAATTAAATAGCTGATGAGAAATATCACTGTAAAATTTAATTTTTTTTCAAATTCTAAACATTACAAAAACAACTATAACAAATATTTTCTGCATCCTTCCATTAAAATGTCAGAAAAAGAAGTGTATCCATGAGGTTATGAGACAGTTATCCAAAATCTTTTTCTTTCCAAGTGTTAAATATCTGCTAATATTTCCTTATAAAACTGGAAAAACTTCTACATTAGTTAGCTTTGAAAATTATGAAGTTTGAATAAATAAGAAAAATGTCAGTTACCTCAGTGTTTGTAACTGCCCAAATATTCATTCCTTAAATGATTATAAATAATTTTCATACTTTCCTGCTGTATCTCCCAAAAATGCAAACCTCAAGCATACATTAAAAAAGTTATTTTCAACTTCATAAGTGATTAATTTCTTTTATATATTTGCAATGAAAACTCTAGGTAAGAAAGTATGTTAACTACTTGTGTCAGCAATTTTAGCCTGTTGTACTTGACTTTTTCCTCACTTCCACATCGCTATTTAACAAATGTATACCTTGGATTTTATAATTACATTGCTGATAGGAGACTTGTATCTATGGTTTTTTTTATAAATTTGAAAAGTTAACATGAGTGAAAAAATTAACATGAATGATCACATTGGGAAGAAAGCTTAATGAAGAAAATAACTCTAAAATGATGTGAGTACTATTTGCTTCCTGTCATAGCTTTGAAACCAGTACCAGCTCATATCTGTTGAAAATGTGTTTATGGATTTTAAAGTACACTGCAAAATTGCTGGAGCTACAACCATGCTTTTAAATTGTTGACCATGTGGAATCAAAATTATTACTCAACATATGCCAAAGAGGAGAAATTGAACCACAGGGAAGGCTCAATATAGTTTTGCAAGTTTATGGCTATCATTGATGTTGTCATTGCTATGAAGTGTTCAGCAAAGTAGGACCCTGAGGAATCTAAAGAAAAACTGGTGTTTGTAATTTAGCTGGTTAATTGTCCCATAGAAAAGTGTTAATTTTCCTACAGTGCAGTTAGATTTTTATACAGAAAGAGTCATGGTTTAAATTCCACTGATGCAGGGGTGGTGTCATAGCATAGTGGGGTAAGCTCCTGTCTGTGGCACATTGCCATGCCATGTAATGACCAGCAGAAATGCTGGCTGCTCCACTTCTGATCCAGCCTCCTGCTAACGCTCCTGAGAAAGAAGAAAGACAGCTCCAAGGTCTGGGCTCCTGTGCTAATGTGGGAGACTTGGAAGGAAGCCCTTTCTCCCATCTTCAGCCTGTCAATCCCCAGCCAGTGCAATCCTTCTGGGAATGAACCAGGAGAAGCAATATCTCTCTCTGCGTGTGTCTCTATCTCTCTCTGAATTCTTATCTCTGAAATTTTCACTTTCAAATAAATTGTAAGTCAATTTTGGAAAAAATTGAAGCTTTTTTTTTTTCAAAACTACCTGGATTTGGTAAAACATGTCCTCTTTTTCTATTTTTAAAATTCTTTTATTTTGGTAATCCTTACATATTTGATTAGGGCGCAAAGGGTCAAGGTCTACAGGAAAGTGAGTAAGACCATAGTTTCCACATTAATATTATTATTTTTTCTGTATCCAGGGTAAGGGAAAAGATAAAGGGAGAAGTACCACCCAGCCTCCCACCCATCCCAGGTCCCCGATGTGGGGCATGCTCCACGGGCCCTGCTCATGCAGTTTGGATAGTTCAACAGTTCTGAATTGCTGCCAATCTCGCCATTCCAATTGTGATGAAATCTATTCAGAATCCACTGGCTGACACAGTCTCTTCATGGTTGGGGTTCTGAGATCAGCAGTTCAGTTGGAGGGATTGTTCCTACTGGTGGAAGCATAAATTAGAGTGGGTGAGAGTTGGTTGGACTTTGCTGCAGCATCAGCTGGCAGAGACTGACAATGGGGCTAATCCAGGAGTGGGAGTGGCCTAGGAGGGAAATAGTGGGCTCCTCCCTTTGGAGTTACTGCTCCCATTGGAGGGCACAAAAACCAGGACAGGGGCAGGGGTGGCTAGACAGAATAGTACCCACCTGTATGTGTGAGGGCTGGATAGTAGGGCAGGTTGGGTTGCACTAGGCTTCAATGCCCATTGATGTGTATGAGATGTGGGACAGACTGAATAACTGTGTTACCTACCGGCAAGCATGGGAATGGGGCAGGGCGCAGGCTTGGTGGAAGTTACGGGGTTGCCGTGACTAGGTTGCAGCTCCCGCTCATTTGTGTGAGGGCCAAGTATGAAGTGGGCAGGATCGGGCTAGACTGCAACACTCATCGGTTCGTGTGGAAGACAGAGCAGGAAACAGAACTGACCCAGCAACTGCAATGACCAGCATGTGCATAAGCTGACTGGGGCAACAGACTGTGCCGGACCCTGTACTACCAAGCACACACAAGAATCAGGTCTGGGATCACCTCAGAGGGAGTTTCTTTGGGTATCCCTGCAATCAAACATGTCCTCTTATGACAGTTCTGAACAATAAAATGCACACACTCATGATAAAAATTATTTTGAACAATTTACTAAGTGTAAAACTGCTATCTATATGAGCTACCTCATATTGGCTATGGCTTATGTTTTACTCATTTAGTTTTCACACATTGGGAAGAGCCTAACAAGTCTGTGCTATACATGTAAGAATCCAGGTGTAGGGTGCCTCAGTTTGCTCATCAGCTATGAACTTGTCCTCTCACCCACACCAACCCTCCTCCCCCCACATTAAGCTGCCTAATCTTTGCAAACCTTGTGATGTCTTTATTTACCTTAAAATGCACTGTTGGAGGGCCCGTACTCCAGCATAGCATCCCACATGAGTGCAATACTGCGTGCGTGCTGCTCAGTTCCAATCTTGCTCCCTATGAAGGAGTCTTGGAGGAAAGCAGAAGCAGGGCCCAAATCCTGGAGTCCCTGCACCCTCATGGGAGGTACGGAAGAAGGTTCTGTCTCCCCTCTTGGGCTTGGCTCACCTCCTGGTGTGAGCCACGCTGCTGGTTTAAGCAGTAAGTGAAAGACCTTGCTCTCTTTATGTATGTGGGTGTGTGTTTAATTCTGCCTTTAAATAAAAGTAAATACATAAAGCAAGTCTAACCATGTATTTCTTTTCCAGGAGAATTAATAGGGAACTGGATCACAAGTATAGCAGTGGTCATTTCAACTGTCACCATCCATGGCCTGTGATGCTGCGGGCACTCCGTTCCTGCCTTACATCTGAGCTTCATTATGTATCCCTGCTGTGCTGTGCTGTTTCTAACACAGCGCCTTTCAGCTTGGATGCTGGGAAGTGCTGCGCATTCTAATACCGCTGAGCGTGTGGTCCTTCACCTGCCAGCTCCAAAGACCCTCTCCTCACCACGTGAACGCAAAGCTCTTTTGTTGTTGTTAGTGGTGGTGGTGTTCACGTGATCATCCAATACATTCTCAAAGAGCTTACCCTGAGCTGCTTATCTAGCTTAAGATTATATAATGCACTCAGAGAACTCATTTATTCCTGTAAGCCTTCAATATATGGATTTTCTGCTAATATTTAGTCCCTTTACATGTTTGTGAGATTTTATTTTCTACTTATTGCTTATTTGCATATTAAGAAATAAGTGCCTAGTTATAAATTTTATGACACTCTTTTGTTTGAAGATTTATTTATTTTTATTACAAAGTCAGATATACAGAGAGGAGGAGAGACAGAGAAGATCTTCCATCCAATGATTCACTCCCCAAATGAGCACAACCGCTGGTGTGCGCCGATCTGAAGCCAGGAACCAGGAACCTCTTCCAGGTCTCCCACGCGGGTGCAGGGTCCCAAAGCTTTGGGCCGTCCTCGACTGCTTTCCCAGGCCACAAGCAGGGAGCTGGATGGGAAGTGGAGCTGCCGGGATTAGAACCGGCGCCCATATGGGATCCCAGTGTGATCAAGGCGAGGACTTTAGCCGCTAGGCCACGCCACCAGGCCCAACACTCTTTTTTATTCTTTTGTTTCTTTAAATTTATTTTTAGGCATGAGGATTTCCCTTTTCCCACCCCTCCCCAACATCGCTTTTCCCTATGTTGTAACATCAGCTTAGTCCGTCAACAACAGTCACAAGTCCATCATTCTTCTATATAAGTGTATATTCACTTTAATATGCATGTTGTGATAATATTTTGTTGGAAAGTGTTAGAAAATTTCCTTGATTATAGATCATAAAATTTAAAATTAAATTGTTCAGGCTTCAAGTAAAAACAGATGACTGAAGAAATGCAAGCATGCCGATGGTTGAGTATCTCCTTTGGCTGTAGAGACACGCACTAAGTGGTCATACAAGCCCTCATAACATTCCACAAGAAAGGAAAAATTCTGAAGGCAAGGTGTTGGATCAATAACCAGTCCGTTGAGAAATGTAGGGGGAAATGAATGAGGTTAAGCCATGAGCTAATGCACGACATAAGAAAATAGAATTGGACTCCAGTGAGGAAATTAAAATGGAGAAAGAAAGAAGTTATCATTTTCATAAATAGAATCACGACTGAGTGGAACAGACGTGGACTCACCAGGGTGGTCGTGTGGCCACGGAGCATCGACAAAGACCAAGAAGAGTGCCTGAAGCTGAACATGTGGCCTCTGTGATGGACAACATACAAGTACGTACATGGACTTGCGAGCTTAAGTTAGAACATTAGACGTTCTGGTGTTTTAGTCAGTAGTAGGATGCCTGACAGAAGTGTCAGAAGATGCGTGAGAAGGACATTACGGTGGGATGATGATAAATTACAGTTTGCTGAAAATAATTAAGAAGCATAACGCGGAAAAAGCACTAAGAAAATGGATGTAGTCATCATTCCTCTCCGCGAGTTTAGGCATATTCTATATGCTTGTCACAAGACTTGGAGAGGCTTGAAAATGCAACCACAGAGCACGTCGCTGAAATCTATCCTTTGGACATTATCAGCCCAGCTCCGACAGCCTCGTAAGACAAATCCCAAACAGGAGGTAATCCTTTACAGAACAGAGACAATGTTGTAGTGGAGCAGGGGCACTGAGGCGCACACTTGTTTATAATTTCTTAATGTAGTTCCTATGCCAACGTGTATTTTCAATAATTTTAACTTCCCTAATTAAAATGTGAACATTTCTATTCCTGTAGTAACGTGAAGATGCAAATTTGAAATTATGATGTGGTCATTACATAAAGGACTATCACAGATGTTCCTTGAGATTAAACACTAAACAATATTTGATTTATAAAGATTATTTTATCAACTATTATAGGTTGCAAAAGGAATGAATAAAAATGAAATAATTATAATGTTAGGAAAGAAGGTGACCCAAATCAAGATACTGAAGTCAGCTGATATTTATTACCATAATTTATTTAATTTTAAACAAATATATACCCACTTGGGATTCTATTATAGGGTATCTGGACAATAATACAAACTGATTTTTTTTAAAGATTTATTTATTTTTATTTCAAAGTCAGACCTACATAGAGAGGAGGAGAGATAGAGAGGAAAATCTTCTGTCTGATGACTCATTCCCCAAGTGACCACAACGGCCAGAGCTGAGCTGATCCAAAGCCAGGAATCAGGAGCTCTTCCAGATCTCCCAGTCAGATGCAGGGTTCCAAGGCTTTGGGTCATTCTTGACTGCTTTCCCAGGCCACAAACAGGGAGCTGGATGGGAAGTGGAGCTGCCGGGACCAGAACCGGCGCCCATATGGGATCCTGGCGCGTTCAAAGCGAGGACTTTAGCTGCTAGGCCACGCCGCAGGGCACCACAAACTGATATTTTGAATCACTTTTTAAATATTTGTCTTTAAGCACAATATGATCTTTGGAAACCACTCTTATATCTATCTTTGCATATTGATTTAGTGATTTCTCCTTGTGCTTGTCCATAAGGAATGTAACAGCTCATTTTTCCCAATTGATCATGGTGGACTTTAATCTACTGAAATGAATGATAACAAACATGAATGGTTTTAAGTCTTTTGTTTGTTCTAATTTACTCTGACATCCGAAGAGGTATAATACACATAAACATAGTGGTATACCTATATATAAAACAGCAAACTTGGAAGAAATGAATGCTAGAATAAAACTGATGAAACCCAAGGAGAAAAATAATTGCAAAAAAAAGTCAACCAGTAGTGAATGCTGTTCTTTTTCATTGAGACAGAATCACTTATTCATTACATTTAAAGTTTATCTTCAAAAAATCCAAAAAAGTATAAGTAATTCTTTATTTAAAATGGAATTCTCTCTCCAGAAACTTATCAAATGATATAAGCTGTAGTTGTAAATATTTATTACTAATCCATGAGAAGAATTAATAAATTTTCTTCATCTAGACTGTCCTTAATTTAATTCATTTGAAAATTAATTACACTTCATGATTCCAGAATCTTTTCGTACATTAAGATTGATAAATTTTCAAACAATAAGCTCAACTGCCAGTCCTTCGTAAATGACATGATTAAACATGTTTTAACAGGTTACCAGATTGTGGCCAATGATTAGTGGATATAAAGTCAAATCATATTTCATTTATCATCAAAATTCTGTAAATATTATCTAATGAAATGCAAGAAATGTGGTTATTCTTAGTCATCGGGTCTTCTCATTCACATTTTTTCACTACTTCAATGCATACCGTGTTTGATGGCACAGAATTTCATGCTACATCTCAAATCAACTTATATTATTATTGTATTATCGGTCAACACAACTTCTCTTAAGGAGCTCTGTTGATTTACTACAATCCTGGTCCAATATTTAGTGCCTCTCCTCTATCAGCTTTTGTTCACAGCAGCTTATGTGTTTCAGGGAAAGGATAAGTGATAAATAATATTGAATATTCCCTAAATTTAGGCAAAGAAATCAAGCTGTTCATTCCAGCTTACTCCTCTTCACATTGCATATTGGTCATTCCTATAGTTAGAAGAGGGTCAGTTTTGCTTTCTAAGATAACCTGGCATCTTTATGCAATGCAACTGCCTACTACCATTGTCACTACCAACATTCTTTAACAGCTCACAAGTTAATATATTTTGTTTGCTTTATTGTTTTGTATTCATACAATATCATTGGAAATTTGCAGATGATCTGAGAAACTTTGTAGTTCTAACTTATTTATTAGAGTGTAATACTTACACATTTGTTTAGGAGGTGTGCAATATTTCAGCACATACATACAATGTAAACTGAGCAAATCAAAGTAGGACTTCACGGTATTTATCTTCTCTATCTTTCTGAAGTCTGTTCCTGTCTTGCAGTCACTCATGGAGTGTATTACTGTGAGTTAGAGTCCCCCCACTGTACTGTAGACCTGTATACATTTGTGTATCTGTGTCACATTGCTTTGGTAGCTGTTATCAACCCCCCACTTCGCCTGTTTTTTGCACGACCAAATCTCAAGTAGTCTCTATCTGTCATTGTTGGGATATTGGGGCTCGCTGTGAGAGCTCTGTTAAGCCATTTTCTCATCCGGTGCCCTCCTGCCCTTAGCTGGAATTTTCCTCTGTGGTCTACAGGAGGAACTGACGGGGGCAGTTTGTTGGCCTGAAGATGGAAAATAAAGTCAGGCAGACAGCAGGAGGCGCACTAGGCTTTGCTGTGTAATGTCTAGGATTAGCTTTCAACTCTGATATCTGGCCTCGACTCTCCATGCTACCCTTATTCTGCAGGTAAAGTGTATCCACTTTGTGCTACTTGGACCTGGAAGAGAGAAAGTTTTCTTAGGATTACACTCTAAGTCATCCCTCCCATTTGTCACCTTGCTTTGCCGTTTCTTATGGGATGTCTTGGTGAACTGAGAATATTACTGATGGATCATCTACTCAGCTTCCACCTTATTCTTCCTCTTTGCATTTCTTTAAAATACGTCTCCTACCCTCCATTCTTGAATCACTGTATTCCAGTTATATCCAACACTTCAGGAGAGGCCACACCTCTTCACCAACCTTCTCCACAATCCCTTTGGATTTTAAAGCTTGTTATAAGCATATTGATCATATGTTTAAGAAATAAAATGTTTCTGAACTGCTCATTTGCTAAAACTCAAATCTATTTTAAATGCCTTTCCTTACATAGTTCATACTTTTTGGTAAGAGATCTTCCCAGTAGTTTGCAAATGCTTGCTTAACTTCTACTCTTCTTGGGATCATATTAATTTAAAGGCAAATAGACTCTGATCCCAGAATTTCTGAGTCAATTAGTCTGGACTGAACCAAGAATTTGCATTTCTTTTTTTAAAAAATATTTATCTAGTTTTTGTTGGAACACTATATTTAGAAATGAGAGACAAAGGAAAAAAATTCCATCTGTTGGTTCACTCCCCAAATGGACACAAAAGCCAAAGCTAGGAGCTACTTTCTGATCTTCCACTCAGGTGCAGAATTTAAAGGCTTTACGCCATCCTCAATGACTTTCTCAGGCCACAAGTAGGGAGCTGGATGGGAAGCGGAACAGCCAGGGCATGAGCTGACACCCATATGTGTTCTTGGAGCTTGCAAGGTGAGGGTTTATCCACTGAGCCCTCGGACCAGGCCCAGACTTCACATTTCTAACATATCACCATGAAACGCAGTCATTATAGACTGTGAACCATCAATGGAGAGAACTTCTCACTCCTACTTTCACGCCTTTGTTCTTACAATTTCATTTGCTTGATATTACTGTTTTTCACTTCACTTTTCTTATTTTTTTTTAGATGTCAAACAACAATTTCTTTGAAGGTAAGTCCCAATTCTTCAGGGTAAATTTTGACTCCCTCTTAGGTTTTCATTAAAAATTTTACATCCTACAAAACTTCAGCAAGTACCTTTGATACTATTGACTTATATTATAGCCATTTGTTTATGTCATGATAATGTCCTCTTAAATTTGACTTTACACAATTGAATCCATGGGTGTTGGTGAATGAGCACAGACCCACGGAGAGAAAATGTGTCCCTGAAATGAAAATTAATGTGAGGAGTAAATGTGACAAAGTCAGATAGTACATTGTGACTTGATCTCCTGGCCGGGGCTCTGCTTTCTAGGTACATATCCAGCTTGGCTCGGCAAGCAGCAGATTTTATAATCTCTGGTTTTCCCATTGTTACTTACTTCTACATGAGCTTAACTTCGGGCACATGCCACTGTGTCATGACGAAGCTCGTTTAACAAGGAAAGGGCTGCGAGGCGGAATAGAGCCTTTGCATGAGACAGCAAAATACCTGCTTTCCTCTCCATCACATGGGATGAGGAGACCGCCGAGGAGTTCAGCGGTGTGGGTTCTGCAAAAACTTGCTGTAGATACACATGAGTTCAGACCTACATGAAGTCTTAAATAGTCTATAGGTGGGGTGGAAAATCAGGGATTCTAAGGCTCCTGACACACACACACACACACACACACACACACTCCACAAACAGAAAGCAAAACCTCCCGACAGTACAGTAGGACACAGAAAAAAATAATGAAGATGTACACTGACTACCACATGTTAATGCACTTTTTGTTTCTCCGAGAGAAATGTACGTGAAATACTGGTCTATAATAAAGATCTTTTCTAGGCGCTTGTTACTTGAGTTCCCAAGCTCAAACCAGAAGCGCAGCTACTGAAGAGGGATTCCATCCTATGTGCCACTTAGAATTTTCAATTCCTTATTATGAAGTATAAATATGAATTTCAAGTAAATTTTATAAGTCAGCATGAAATTACCACAGAATTGTTATATATGTGCATATATATACATATATGTCTGAATTTTGAAAATTATGTACTTTAAAGATTTCATCTTTAAAATGCAGTTTGTTCACTTGAAAAATAGGGATTTATTGAAACAGCATTTCAGAATATTTTCTTGTACAATTACTCATAAGCTAATTTATTAGTAAAACCACATAATTGTTCCTGATTTGTTTTCTGTGCTATTTCCAACACTCACTATGAACAATTGTAAAAATCTTTCTGCTAATCATTTCTTGCTTTCAATTTATAAAGCTTCGTTTTTTAAGATGTATTTTAATTACAACTAGGACAAATTTTACAGGGCAAGAAGGAGAAGAAAGGTTTCCCACCTGTTCTTCACTCCCCAAACAGACACAAGGGCCGGAGTTGAGCCGATCCGAAGCCAGGAGTCAGAAGACTCTTCTAGGTCTTCTACCTGCTTGCAGGGGCCAGAGGCCTTGGACCTTCCACCACCGTTTTCCCATGCCATGGTGGAGAGCCAGACGGGAAGTGCAGCAGCCAGAACACCAACCAGCACCCGCTTGGCATGCCAATGCCGCAGGCAGATTAGCCTGGTATACCACTGTGGTGGCTCCATATTTATAAAATTCCATTTGTGGTAATATTTCTTAAACTACCTATGTCCCTTCAGAGTTGCCACACAGGAAACTGGCTCTTTGTTCTGGGTGTTTTTTTTTTTTTTTTTTTTTCCCTAGAAGAATCTTTAAAGGATAACAGAATGTCATGATTAGAGAAGAATTGAAAACATTTTTATAAGAAATGCAGAACTACCAGTTGACTTTATTTTCTAAACATTCACTCATGCTTTCTTGGCAAACAATGTTTGTCACTGGATCCCTAAGGTTTGAATAAAGTTTCTTTGCCATCAGGAGTGATCTTTTGGCAATATTTAAAGAGGAATTCTAAATAGTATCTTTCTTTGCTTATCCAGAGACCTTTCTTCAAATCAAATTATAAGTGACCTTTGTAAAACACAGATGCTGTGAGACCACTTTCACATGTTAAATGGCACCGCCTTTCCTAAAGTGTGAGTCCACGGTGCTTTGCTGACTGCCAGCCTCTCGCTAAGCAGTTCTTCCTGCTTGCTTAGGTAGTTTCCTCCTGTCCTTCTAAATGCAATTATATTGAGATAAAAATGTGAAGAATTTCTGAGTGTGTCGCATATTTCCAATCTCCACTATCTTCCACAGGTTGTTCTCTGTTCCATTTTATTCATTGTTTCATTTCAGTGGATTCCTGGTAAGCACTTCAATCTCCTGAAATTAATCTTCCATTCACTTTTCTGAAATCTTCAAGTATGACCGTCAGTGGGCTCCACTTACAACCTCGTCTTTCTGTTGTTTTAACAAAGCTCATTTCTAGCACTTACACAATTCTGTTGTAACTTGTATTTAGTAGGACTCTACGCAAAAATAATTGGAATATAGTGTGTATAATAATTTAATGAGTTGTTAGTTATATGACCATTAAATAACATTACATGAAAAATATCCTATTTTAATAACACTGCCATTTTTAAGTATTTTATATATTTACATGATAGAATTTAGCCAATAATATCTGTACTGCATTACAAGTTTGCTGTTATTGAGTAAAACACTGAGAAGATATTTTTAAACCAAATTTTAATGTTCTGTTTTAAGCACTTAAGAGCAAGGTATCACATTTCTCTTGTAATGTCAACTCGATATTGGATTTGATAATTGACATTTGGATTAGAAGGCTTTTGTCCCACTGTAACCTAAAACTAGCTAATAAACATTGCTGTAACCCAAAACCATACATTAATCTTAGAGGTAAGGATATTCTCTTAGTTAGAAATGATTTCTTGTTTTTTAAAGGGGAAATTTGTTTGTATTCAAGGGATCAAAATGCTTCTCCTTTACGACTCTGTTCATGAACTTACCCCCACAATTGACAATAATTTTTGTGTATTTTAAATATTTTTACGAGACGATGTATAAGTGAGTAACAGATGCATCAAATAGCCCTTATTTCAGTTACTTAGCCATCCATGAATTCATGTATTGATTCACACAGTTCTAAATTGTAATTTATTTATTTAAAAATTTTATTTTAATTCTAATTTACAGAGAGAGAGAAGGGGAATAGTGGTTCTATGCACTGATTCACTCTGCCAAAGGCGGCAACAACCAGAGCCTGGAGCTTCTTTCAGGTTTCACACGTGGGGGTAGAGGCTTAAGAATTTTGGCCATATTGTGCCAGTTTCTCAGGCACAATAGCTGGGAACTAGATCAAAGTGGAGTAGCTAGGACTTGAATTAATGCCCATATAGGATGCCAGCACTGCAGGAAGAGGCTTAACAAATTACCTCACAGCTCTGGCCTCAATTCACACATTTTTAATTACCTACCGTGTGTCTGTCACAGCGCTACATATTTTATATATATATTTTAAAGTCAGCACATTTTCTACCCTCAAAGAGTTTAATTTTCTAGAGAAAAATGAGAATAAACACAAAGATTTATGATATACAATCGTGAAGTGTCATAAACTATGAAGTGATGAAATGATAAGAACTGCTGGATTCGAAAGTACTTTAGGAAGAAGCATCAGGGACGGCCTATCTAAGGCAGGAAAATGTGAGGAGTTACAGAAACAGATCCAAGGAATGAACTCAGAGATTTCCCATTGATTTCCTGAAGTTTTAATTTCCTCTGTGTGTTGAGCTGCCACCCTCTATAATTGTCTATAATTGAAAGCCAAATTGGCAAAAAAAATCCACATGAATTTAAATGTGTTGGAAAGCAGTATGTATTAATTGATCTAATTGTTATTAGTAAAATATTCATCAGAGCCAAGCACCATGGCATAACTTTTAAAATCCTCACTTTGCATGCACCAGGCTTTCAAATGGGCCCCAGTTCTAGTCCTGCTGCCCTGCTTCCCACCCAGCTCTGTGCTTGTAGCCTCAGAAAGCAGCTAAGCATGGCCCAAAGCTTTGGGAACCTGCACCCACATGGGAGACCGGAAAAAATCTCCTGGTTCTTTGCTTGGATTGGTTCAACTCAGGCTGTTGAGGCCACTTGCGGAGTGAATTGAAGGACAGAAGGTCTTCCTCTCTGTCTCTCCTTCTCTCTGTGTATCTGGGTTTCCATAAAATTATTCTTTTGTTCTCATGGAGCATTCACTAAGAAGGGTCAAATTCTACTAACTTACAGTTATATATTTAAAAGAATAGATGCTACACTAAGTAACTTTCCAGATCTCAATAATTTTGAATAGAATTCAAAATTCAAATGCAGTTGGATTTATTTTCTGAATTCTATTTGTTTCTCAGCCTGGAAGCAGTACATAATGACAGTAAATTAGAGCCCTTGTACCTGTGCTTTCCCACCATTATGGTTACTCTTTCGTGATTTGTACGTTAAAAGAAAATCACGATAAGAATGAAGTAAATGCTGGACTTGAGGTTAGAAACGTAGGCAGCAGTTGTCATCTTCCCCAGGGTTAGCTCTCATACGTCCTGACTACATTCACACTGTGATTTGCTATCGGAAATTTTCCACGCTTAGTGCGATGGGACTTTTATATCAAGGACAACTCTCAACACAAGATATTATTGGGAGACCTTAACTCAGAATCTCGCTCAGTCATTGCCCTGAGAACAAGATCTGCGTGATGTAGATCCTGAACTAGAATTCAAGCAATAAATTTCTAGCCACCTGCTTCTGGTGAAAATTTTATGTATGCATTTTAAATATATATGTCTATATTGGTTTTTTAGCACTTAGATAAATTTGTTTGTATAAATAGAACCGAAGAGACCAGAAGATACCATCTGCTTTTTGAGCCTTTTTCTCCTTTTGCATTTGGCTAATAGTGACACTATTCTTTAGGGTAATTACAACTGGTAATGAGCCTGCACACTTCCCATTTTCCAGCGACTGACTTCATATTTTGGGAATCTACAAAATATAGTTTGGGTTTATATTTCTTGCGTTCTTTAATTCCCACCTTTGGATTTCATTACCATGACTCTAGTTAAACATTTTTGGAATTTCTGCAATGAGCATCAGATGGAGGTATATCCTTTTCGTAGGTGTTTTTATGTCTATACATTTTCAGTGTTAGGGACATGATGAAAAAGATATTCAGAACTATTTTAATACATATTAATTATAAGCATGATTACACAATTCTTTAAAATCTAATCATCTTTTTTCCATATGCTTTTTTCCCAAATTATTTCATTGTTTATTAGAGTATGATTTTGGAAATAAATATTCACCCTGAATGTGTTTTATACTTCTGGCCCACGGTCTGTAAATTATAAACCTTCAGAATTATTAAGATCCCTCGAGCTTCAATTTGCTCCCCTGAGTGAAATCTGTTTATTTGCAACTATAAATATTTTTATACAATTTTCATGCTCAAGAGGTCATGAAATTGAGGGACTTCCGGCTGGCTTCACTAAATCATATGAGTTTTCTGTATTACCAAATCCTTTGTGCACATACAACATGCCCTTTTTGGTGGTTTGTGGGAGGAATTTTTGTTTGTTTCTTTTTGGTTAAATCGTACCAGAAATTTATTTTGACTTTGGCTTAAAGAAAGTGAAGACCAGTTCAAAAGACTGAGATCAATAGCTTAGATTAAAATCCACCAATAAAAATACATGTAATATTATTTTTTCAGAGCGTCATTTTGAAAACATAGAGCATAATTAGGATTTTCCCAGCAAGGGTGAGCCCATAACATATGACGGCAGGTTGGCCATTACAGTAGATGCTACTCTCATGGTTCCTCAGGACAAACTCACCATTGCAAAGCCACTGTTTCACAGAAGAGGGAAAAATACGTGATACTAGTAAGCTCTGAAGAATTCTGTTTAATTATCATGTTATCGCTTCTCTATTCGTATTTCCCTCAAAACAGAATGGTCAGGACATAATTGAAGGTATTTTATGTATACTTATCCTAGTCTTCAAAATTACATATAAATTTACATATATATTATTAATAGATTTATATTTAATGTTTTAAGCTATAACATAATTCATTCTAAGTAGTTTGCACATGTTTTGGGTATGAGATATATTAAAGCAGGTTATCTCAATATTAAATAATACATACATGTTTAAAAGCAAAATAAAAATACAGACATTACATATCTTTAATGTAGCAAATGGAGAAAACTTATGCAGTTTGTTGATTATGTTATTTTTATTTGTATGTTTTCATATGTAACTACTTGAAAGGCAGAATGGCCAAGAGAAGCAGAGACATGGTGCACCTGCTGATTGACGTTTCAAAGCCCACGCCAGCGGGGGTTGGTCAGGGACAGAGGTGAGAACATGGGCTTGCATTCCGGATGTCCCTGTGTGTGGGAGGAGTCCAAGCATGTGGGCCATCGTCTGCAGCCTGCCAGGCGCATGAGCAGGAAACTAGCCATGAACCCAAGGAGGAACTGGCTGTTAACCCACTGACACTATGAGACTCTGTTCTCATAGTCATTTTATGCATCATGTTAGAGACACCTCTATGTGTGTGTGTGTGTGTGTGTGTGACTATATATATATATATATATATATATATATATATATATATTTGTTTGGTTGGTTGTTTCTTATTCAGGACCATGACAATATGACCATGACGTTGCCAGGCATTGGCTGATAGAAGATAAAATTAGGAAAAAAAATATTACTACAATTAAAAAACTCATTTGAAAATGAACTTATTAGAAAGCCAGAGGGACTGAGAGAGGACCAGACAGGGGAAAACCAACTCTCTGCTGGTTCTCTCCCAGTGGCTGTAATAGCTAAAAATTAGCTAGGGAGAAGCAGGGAGCCAGGAATTCATTCAGGAGTATTTTTTTCATTTTCATAAATAGCAGAAGGAAAACTTGTTCTACATTTTTCTATTTTAATTATGTATACATGTAGAATAATCTGTCCTGGGCCCAGCATGATAGCGTAGTGGTAAAAGTCCTCGCCTTGCACGCGCCGGGATCCCATAAGGGCGCCGGTTCTAATCCCTGTGGCCCTGCCTCTCATCCAGCTCCCTGCTTGTGGCCTGGGAAAGCAGTCTAGGATGACCCAAAGCATTGGGACCCTGCACCCACATGGGAGACCCGGAAGAGTTCCTGGCTCCTGGCTTTGGATTGGCTCACCTCCAGCCGTTGCAGCCGCTTGGGGAATGAACCATCGGATGGAAGCTCTTCCTCTCTGTCTCTCCTCTCTGTATATCTGCTTTTCCAATAAAAAATAAATAAATCTTTTAAAAAAGAATAATCTGTACTGCTTTTGGAGCTGGCTTTCACATGTTACATTTTGGAACAGCACTAATATACTTCAGTTTACCAAAAGATTCTACATACTGGACAATTGCTATGTATATTTCCACGAATAAACTTTTGTGAAAAACTTATACAACTTGTTTAGCTTTGTGAAATATCCCACTCCTTCATAGTAGTTTCTTGAGTATTATATGAGTTATGAGAATCTCCCTTATCTGAAGCTGTTTTGGGGGAGGGGCATTGAGGAACAGCAATGCTATTTTAGGAGAAAATACAGATATCAACACATGTTTGAAAGGGGCATAACCGACTTTAACACATGGATTATGCCTCAGTTTGGGTAAGAAGAGAATGACTTATTGGGATAATTTAAGTGGAGTTATATGATACTTCTGAGAATACCTTTTGTCGTGAAACCAATCATTGGCACGAAATTAAGAGGTGTGTTTTGAAAGTGACACTTCTGTGAAGACATAAAAATACGAAAAGGCAGTTGTAGATCTCATTAGTTATGAAGATGTATAATTGTTCACAGCTTTGATAAACCAGGATAGAATCAATATCAAAAATCCGCATTCCTCACATTTGATTTTCTTAGACTCAGTTGCTTGCATATTTGACTCTTGCATATTTCTCTTGGTTTATTCAAGATTTTCTTGCTAATGATCATTGATAAGAAGAAATGTATAGTATCGTGAGAGTTTATAGATGCTTTAAAGTCTTCCTTTTCAAATTTGTGTGTAGTCCTGGAGCAGTGTCATGTGTCTGGCTCTGAAGATTCTTGAAAAAGTTGAAGGAAATAGTTATTACAGGGCAAGTTCATTTTGGAGCAAAGTATTTTATGAAACTCTGCATAGTGTTTTTCAAGTTGTATATTTTCCTCGCATTTGTTAATATTCTGGTCAAATACAAATCATGCTAGCAAGTGGTTAAATAAAAGATAACTTTTACCTACCACGATTAAAAATGTTGAATATTACTTTTTCAATGATCACTAACATGAGCAGAATCATCTCTGACAATCACAAAGGAGTGAGAAGACTAAAATCATGCAAGAATTGCACGGCATTATTTGATACACGTGAAATTATGCTGCAAACTAAAGTATAATCTAAATCATAATTATGTAGGTGTTGAAGACACTATGCAATAACTGATGATTAATCAGCACCACAAATATAAAGGTCAAGCCTGGTGCCCACTCACTATCCATTATTACTCCGTCACTGTGACTGTTGCTCAAGCACTATACTATTGTAAGAATATGGGGGAAACATTGAGGGGGTGAATGTTACGACTGTAACATGAAGAAAAAAAATGACACTTGCTTTCTTAGACACAATTCCATGTGATTTAAGCCTCTTCAGTCCCATGCATCTTTTGCAGATGGAAATCCATTTGAGCATGAAATGTCCTGTTTTACATTACACTACCTCTAAATCCCATCCTGATCCACCAGATTGTCCATCTCACTTCCATCTCTCCTTCTGCAATTTTCCTGCACATCCCCAACATTCTACCTCTTGTTGCTCCCCACGCCTTCAGGAAATGCAGCTTGTGCAGAGCAGCAAACTCCGTCTGCACTTGGCACAGGCTTGCAGCGTGCTGCACCCAGCCGGAGACTTCACTCCTCGGGCTCCAGGCTGTCTGGAGCAGGAGGTAATCTGACAAGAATAACTTAATAGCCAGAGGCAGCCTGGACACCGAGTGCATCGCTGCCAGGACAGCAGAAATGCTGAGATTACCGTAAGGGATGAACAGTTTTTTTAAGTGTCTAGCTGCAGGGAGTTAAAGCTTCCAGATGGCAAAATTGCCGCTGATCTGCATCCAAACACTCCACCCTGCGATTCTGGAAGAGTCTGAGCTGTGCATTCAAAAGGCCGTTATCTATTCCTCCATGTGCTGACTGCTCTAAGACATACAGGCTGTGTGTCTGTGTGTGTGTGTGTGTGTGTGTGTGTGTGTGTGTTCAAAGTATACATATAACTTGAGTTAATATGTTTCATCATTTAAAACAAAGACATTCAGAAAGCAGAGAAGTATGCATTTTCTTATCAAAATTCATGTTAAATATTAGTGCACATAATTAAACCTGCCTAAGCTTATTCATTTGGAAAAAAATGCACAGCATTTGTTGTTCACGGAAGACACGGTTTATGATGGTTTATTTCCAAGATTTAGTATTGAAACATCTCATAGCACCTCATAAATCAGTATAATTTATGTGTCTAATATTTTGTTTTTAATTAAACCAAATCTAAGATTAACGGCATCTTGTCCTATACCCTCACCATCTGGAGATCACACTATCCCAGGTTCTGAGCAGTACACAGAGATGCCACTGGCCCCTCACACCTGACTTCTGATTCTGAGTGGCTTCAAATGTCATCAGTCCTGCAAAGTCGGCAACAGGCAAAGATGAAAGTGAGCTATTTCTTTTTTCCTGAAACAACCAACCAACCAAAAGCTGTGCATTATCTTTTAAGAACAAAAACCAATATCCAAGTATTTCGGGAGCATGTTTTGGGGTCCGTTCTCTTTCTGTGAATCTGGAAAGATACATCTGTCCAACTGGACCATTGCTCCGTTGCTCCGTGTTTATTTCATGGCAATGTTGTGCTAATCACCAAGATGCAGAGACTTTGCTGAGTAGCAGTTTTCGTATTTAATCCTGCAAAATTATTTTTTTCCTTGTTGGTGATTCCTTGTATATACAATTCAAGGTCAATAGAAGACCTTCATAACAAAACAAGAGAACATATTTGTGATTTTACTAAATATTCTATATACTTATATTTCAGAAAAGCAGCAATTTAATTTTTGGAGTTATCACATATCTTCCTTGTTAAAAGTAATATATACACTTGGGTAGATTTACTTATTATTACATTAATCTGATTAACTGACAATTTTAATTAGCATTGAAAAGTTATTGAATGTAAAATGTTCATTCATTTAAAGGTCACCATGGCAGAGAAAAAGGACAAACGGGGAAGAGAGAAAACATCTTGTAGCTGCTAGCTCCATTGCTGAATGCGACAATCAGAGCCCAAGTGGAGAGGCCTCCGCGATTTCAATCAAGTCTCGCACTTGAGTGGCAGTTTCCCAAGCACTTGATATATTATCTGCTGCCTTTTAAAGTACATTATCAGGAAGACATACTGGAATTAGAGCAATTGGAACTTAAACAGGCACATGGATGTGGCGTGCTGGCCTTTGAAGTGGCTGCAGAAGCCACTGAGCCAGAATGTTGGCCCATTTTTGGTTAATTTTAAATGATCTTTTATCTAGCTCACTTGTTTATCTGATAGTTTGTAAAATCCTCACTACTGATATCATGAATAAGTATTAACTTTTCACCTAGCGTCAGCCAAATTTCCTGATTTATTTATTGTCTGTAGGTCTCAATTGTGTCAGTGAATGAAACTGAGATCATCCCTCGCTCACTACCCATCAATCTAGTCTAGATTTAGCCCAGTTGGCTTGAGAACAGTCTATACATCAAGCAAGGCTTCTACATTGATTCATGATAACAAAAGAAATTTCACCCTAAAGTCACCAAGCACTTGCGCCATAGTGTGGAATAAAAACATGGAACACTTGTATTTGCAGTAAGGCTACAGTATAAATAATAACTAGTCTTTTGATTGGCTGAAATCAAGATAGGACTGCATAGAAAGGATAAACATCAACTTGGACTGTAAAGGAAGCCCAGCCCTGTACTTTCATGACAACTGCAGATGACTGGTTAAGGGGGTTTGATGTGTGCAGAAAGCACTCATCTGATATCGTTCATCCGGCTTGAAAACCAATCAGATCTGGTAATAGTTAAACATGATGTTTATATGGGTGCAGTTTGAAACCACAGAGTTTTTTAATAATCTTTTATTTTCCTGATAAAGAACGGATTTTTGAAGTAAGAATGAAATGGCCATTATAGCAAATAGCTGCTATGACAACTTAAAGTTTTAGAGTGAGCTGGAAAAAAAGATGTTTATTTTTCAACTCCGTATCTGTTTCCCAGGTTGATGAATGAAAGGCACTTTTGTCTTGTCAGTCACAGCTCATTCAGATAGATGGAAATATATATATATATATGTGTGTGTGTGTGTGTGTGTGTATGTGAGTATCTTGCATATTTGTATTCATATAGGTATACAAACTTATTTTTACACAGCACAAGATAAATTTACTGAGATTTTAAAAATACATACATAGAAACACATTTTTTCCTAAAGACTTTTCTTCATGGATTTGACAGGCTGACTTACAGTGAGCAGTAGAGACACAGAGAGAGAGAGAGAGAGAGAAATACAGAGATAAAGAGAGAGAGACTCTGCTCTTCCATACACTAGTAATTCCCCAAACCGTTGTAATGATCTTTGCTTATATTTACAGAGGATAATATAACGTGATATCAAGATATGATATGATATGATATGATATGATATGATATGACATATTATAACATTGAAGTCTAATAAATTAACCTATGACCCCCAAGGAATATTGTCATTTTGGAAATTACGCTCCATTATTTTTTCTCTAATAATAGAATGTTACATATGTAGGCAACTAAATTTTATTTACATACGTACACAACTGATAAAAAGAACAGTTACTGGAAAACACAAGTATATGTATATATGTATATATGTATATATGTATATGTATGTATGTAAATGTATGTATGCATATGTATATGTATATATGTAAATGTATATAAGTATATGTATATGTATGTATATGTATATATGCATATATGTATGTGTGTATATGTATATATGTATATGTATATGTATACGTGTATATGTGTATATGTATATGTGTATATGTATATGTATACGTATATATGTACATGTATATATGTATATATGTATATGTATATATGTATGTGTGTATATGTATATGTATATATGTATATATGTATATATGTATATGTTTATGTGTATATGTATATGTATATGTTTATATGTATATGTACATATGTATATATGTGTATATGTATATGTATGCATATAAAGTAGTTTGGAAAGCTCATTGGAAAAGCATGTTATAAATGACTACACCTGGATTTCTCAATTTCATAGCAATATTAATGTAGCGATTCAATTTTTCTTTGAACATCTTAAAAGTATACTCAAATACTCATGAATATACATACTCTTTGTTCTTCAGCTGTTGCATTGAAGTTCCATAGTGCTTGAATATTTTCATATGTAATATTACTCCTTTTATGTCTGCTTAAAATTCCTGAAACATATTGAGTTTTCTTGTTGTTGATTGATTATTGCTTTGTGATAGATGTTATGTTTTGATTATTTTGGCAGCTTTACCATATTTGCTCAACTTTTTGTTGTTTATGTTATATATCTGCTTAATTGTATCAAAATTACATATGTGTACACGTCTCTTAAAAATCATTATTAAGTTTTATGTTTATCGCTGGGCGGATGCTTCTTTTCTTACATCTATAGTTTTATATCAGTGTTAGTATGTCTAATACTCGTGTTGGTTTATATTGCTGTCACTGAACTTGCTATCATCTTTGACTGAATTTAAAGTTTTACTATTTCAGGCCTGGTGCAGTGCCCTAGCTGCTAAAGTCCTCTCCTTGAACACACCAGGATCTCATATGGGCACTGGTTCTAACCCCAGCTGTTCTGCTTCCCATTCAGCTCCCTGCTTATGACCTGGGAAAGCAGTTAAGGACGGTCCAAAGCCTTGGGACCCTGCACCCGCGTGGGAAACCTGGAGGAAATTCCTGGCTTCAGATTGGCACAGCTCCTGACCGTTGCTGCCGCTTGGGGAGTAAACCATCTGATGGAAGATTTTCCTGTCTCTCCTACTCTCTGTATATTTGACTTTCCAATAAAAAATTTTAAAAAAAAGTTTTAGAATTTCCTCATTGTCAGGGTTATGACAATATTGAAACATATGTCAGATCTGATGAGCAAGTCTGTTTCTCCCACTCAATCTATGATGGTACTGTCCAAGTAAACACAGAAATCTCTTTAAAAGGACTACTTCTGTTTTAGATTTCTTTTATCTCATCTGAAAGAATTTTTTTTTGAAAACTGTCTTTTTTTTTTACTAATTACGCTACATGCATTGATTAAAGATAATATTTTCTAAACTATATTGTCATTTAGAATTGAACCTGATTTGCATATGTGTTTATGTTTTTCTACTAGAAAAGTTAGATATATTTTAAAATTTTTCTTAAAAATGTGGATAGTTCAAAGGATTTTGGAGAGACTTTTATGTTAGTGAGAAATTTGAAAAAGCATTTTAAGTGAGTATATTTCTTTTAAATAATATGCCATTAAACATTTTGTTAAAGAAAAGTTTAATTTGGAAAAAGGCTGTCATGGAAATATTGCTTACTATAGAAGATGAAATCATACAAAAATGAAATCATTTGAAAACTGGAATTGTTGTTATCTTAAATTTAATAATCTTAAATTTGGTTTCTAAGACGAGTCAATTTATTTTTTTAGTCCAATAGCAATGGAATAAAATGTGATACTTCAATATTTATGTCATTGCCCACATTAGACCAACAGTTATTACATACATTCCCTTAACCATGTCTGATTTTTTACTTTTACAAATGTGTTCTGTTTCCCATTTGAAAGCAGACGCATCCTTCCCTTTCACACCATCGTTGACATTTTTCTTCATTGTTTGGTCCCAGCATAAACCTTATGACGAATGAAACCTGGCAGCCTGTTACAACCATTCAGAGAGCGAGCTATGTCTTCATTTAGTTCTTACTAACTTAAATGTCAGGGTTCAATGGCATGTTACGATTGCTAAAACTCAATCTGATCAACCACATTGAAGCAAAGAAAGACTATACTTTTATCAGAATCTCTTTGTAGATATCTATATCCATATCTACATCGATAGATATACCAATATAGACATGTATATGCCATGTATATGCCATTATATATACATATATGGCATGCATATACCATTACATATGAAATGTTTAATATACTTTAATAGCTCTGATGCTAAATGTCATACAAAACAGATGCATGGATTATTTTACTCCAGAACAAACATGGATAGGAGATCCCGCTTTCTAAGATATGTCTGACCAAGTTGAATCTTTCTTCATTTCCAGGAATTGCTAAAGTCTTTTTGTAAGAAATATAAATTGATGTAATCCTAATTAATACTCCTCCAGCTCCGTTCACATGGTCTTATTCTACCATGTTCTGTCATTTACCGTGCATGACTATAACTTTTACTTATTTTTTTGAATCTGGAAATACATCAACGTGTAGTCCTTCCAAACTTCACAGGCTATAACTGTTTCTGTGAACAGGCTATTTTTATTATCCTCTTAGTAGTATCACAATGGAAATCCTACCCATCTTTCAAGGACCACTTTACAGGTTCCTTCAAGTTCTGGTACAGAATTACCACCTTCCTTAGTTCTCTGAAATCATTTTATCTATACACTAAAAATAAAATTTCAATTTAAACCAGATTCAGTTAAATGAAATATACGACTGTCGTGTTTTCCTCTACTCCAGGCTCAGTGGTAATCATACAGTCACCACTGAAAGAATTTATAGATTGATAAGCAAGTGAATAATCAAATGATCTACTATCTACGGCATGCGACAATAGGTAAAGAACACGAAGTAAGCCTAAATGATGTATGAGGAGTAAAAGAAACATCTACCGTACTGAACGTTTAAGCTCTGGTTGAATATTGCCCTGTGGTAAGGAATGGGAAAGCTCCATCAGGAACATGTCATGAGGGTCCCGATGGTCAAGGAGCTTGAGCAACTTCCCTTCAAGCCCAGGAGGATCACGGAGAGGTTTGGAATAAGGAAAGGAGAAAATTTGAAGGAATAAATGAGGAGATTTTTTTTAACAATAAAAGAAAATGGGTTTGATCATATCTTAAGGTTGACATATAAAAAGAAATCAATGAAATAATATTTGAAGGGGGAAAGTCAAACTTAGAGGAAGTAGAAATAAAACTGGTTTGTGACCAATTACTTATGATGAGGAAACAAAAAATATATAGCACTTCCAGATATTTCACTCATTCTGTTAGGTAGTAAGTAGAAATATGCTACATAGTACTGTCTGATCCTACTCTTTTCAGCTGTTTTCTTGTAGCTAGTCATTAACTTTCATTCATTAAAAGCATGTACCATTTCATCCTGCAGGAGAGACACATTTGGGAAGGTACAATAACTGAGTTCTCAGGTTGCTTGCTGCGGCCCCCCTTGCCCGCTGACATGTTTCCCCATGATATCCAGTGTCATGCTAACTGACAGTTCCACCTGCTTGCCTCGCGTTTAACAACCCCCCAAATAAAACGATTTGACTGGAGCACATTTATTTGGAAACTCATATAAGCAAGAGAGGCTCATGCATAGACTGGGGTCACAGGCAAAAATAAAAGGGGAAAAAAAGTTCTGGAACGAAATGAAGATAAAAGCATAATGTGTTGAAAATTGGGAGATACAGCAGAAACCATATTAAGAGCAAAATGTTGAACAAGTAATGCCTACATCAAAAAATTGGAAATGAACCAAATAATGAGTGTCACAATGCAATGGAAATCTTCCATCTGATGATTCACTCCCCAAGTGACCACAATGGTCAGAGCTGAGCCCATCCGAAGCCAGGAGCCAGGAGCCTCTTCCGGGTCTCCCACGCAGGTGCAGGGTCCCAAAGCTTTGGGCCGTCCTCAACTGCTTTCCCAGGCTATAAGCAGGGCGTTTGCTGAGAAGCAGGGCTGCCAGGATTAGAACTGGCTGGCATATGGGACCTTAGCCGCTAGGTCAATGTGCTGGGACCAGGAATAAAAAGAATCTTAAGGAATTACCACTGCTATTTGCCAATATCTTGAAAAGTCCACAAGAAACGGACAGATTTTGAGACAGAGAAAATATACAGCGTGGTTGGCACTGTGGCCTGGTAGGCTAAGCCACTACATGTGGCACCAGGGTCCAAAAGGATACAGCTACCTGGTAAAGGCCTGAGGAAGCAGTAGAGCATGGCCCAAGTTCCTAGGCCCTGTGCCCACATGGGAGATCTGGAACAAGCTCTCAGCTCCTACATTTTGATAATCTAACTCTGGGTGTGGACATGGAAGGCCTCGTTCTTCTGCTGTGTGTCAAATCTGCCTTTCAAATCATCATCATCATACTATTATATTTCATTATTTTAGCATTATATATTATTATAGTATTGTTAATATAATATTTAAACTGTGATTATTATTAGTTTTATACTGTAGTTCCATAGACTCTGGGATTGCCAGTATTCTTTCCCAAGTTCTCCCTCCCCCATGAGTCACCCCTCTAGGATTGCACTGGGAGATTCTTCATGAAGGTAATAAGTCCATCATTCTCTTATTGAAGTGGTTCCTGCCATTGCGGTCATGGACAGTGTTGGAGAGTCCAAGATTCTACTGTTAGGATAGTTTCCCGTCTTCCGCTGGGAGTAAGGTTGGATAAAAGTAGGGGGCCAGCAGGATGGCTTGCTAGGTGAAGCCACACCTGCGTTGATGGGCTCTCTGCTGCTAACCACCAGTTCATGTCTCAGGTGTTGTGTCTCATCCTTTTCTCTGCGTAAATCTGCCTTTAAACTAAAATAGACTTTTCAAAAGTGGAAATAATGAAGTTATTTCATGCACAGTTACAAAATAGTAACGATTTAGCATTGTAACAGTATGCATGCTGCAGGTGAGTAAGATTCGACCTTACTGAGCTCCTCAGCTGGGGAGACTGATATTCCCAGGGTGTGCTCCCAGAAGGGAGTTCGAGACACAGGACTGGTTATGCATTTCAGGCCAGCTAGTTTCTCTCTATTTTCTGGCATTTGCAGAAGAAACTATTATTTCTGAATACTGAAATGGTATGAGTAGTGAGATACACTTCAATGAATATTAACAATTAGCATTAATCCAATTACTATCTACATTACATAATGCATGTTTTGTCTTTCCCGATGTTCTTATTGTATTTACTGCGGTTTCCTTCATTTGTTTTCACTCCATGTGATCCATTTTACAGACCACTGAGCCAACTATATAAACATACCTACTCAAAAATATTTCCAAGCATTTTTTAAACTCTGTGTAACAGAAATATTATTATGCTTGTCTACTCTGGCAAAATATCCTGACATATTGCAACCAAACTTTGATGCCTTCCAGGCTTTGTAGTGCAACAATCTCCCATAAGAAACAGCTTTGTGTTTCATATTTTGGACAACTTTATGGCTCATATTTTGTGATTCCCAGAAGTATTTTTTTGGAAGAATGCTTTATTTACTTGAAAGAATTGCATGGAAATTGGGAGAGGCAGGGGGGGAGAGAGAGAGAGAGAGAGAGAGAGAGAGAGGAGATCCGTCTTCTCGATTCTGCATGGTACCCTGGTGCAGGGCACATGCTGATCTCTGTATCTTTCCAATTGCACTGTCTGTGCTGCCAAAGGGAGCATGAATTAATCTTCCTCTGATTCATTCCCCAAATGGCTACAGTGGCTGGGGCTAGGCTGAAGCCAGGAGCCCAAAACTTCTTCTCGATCTCCCACAGGTCCTAAGCACTGTGCCATCTTCTGCTGTTGTCACAGACTCAATGGCAGATGGCTGGATTGGAAGGGGAACATTCAGGTCTCAAACTGGTGTACATATAGGATGCCAGTGTCAGGCCACAACACTGGACCCCACATGAGGAATTTTGACTGTACGTATCATGGGATGACATCTCTTTCCTGCAAAATCCTTTATTTTTGTACTGTGTTATCTAATGCATACCAAACAAGAAAGCCGCGGGATGAGGGCCACCTTTATTTGCTGAAGGAAACAGCTGAACAAGCCCTGGAGTGTCACCACTTTCAGGAGCTTTACCCAAATCATTCTAATAAAAGAAAAGAAGCATATCAAATTTAGAAAAGTAAGGAAATTAAGACAGAAACAGAAAACAGAGACTCTCATTTATGTATGCTTAGTTTAATCAAGCTTTCATTTCTATCTTCCTCTCTATTAAGAAAAAAAAAAATAGAGAAAAACCTAAATAAAAGCCTTACCAGTGATACAGTGAATGAGCAATGAGCTGACAGGACCTTCTAACTTCTTTTCACAATGACGGAACACCCAGGGGCCTGGCTTCCCGTAATTATTGTCCAAAGGATATCTTTCAGGCAGTGAAAATTTAACTGGTTATGGAAAAGTGAGATTGGTAGTCATAATTGAAAAGCTAAAAGAATAAAGATAAAATACTAGCAATAAATGCAAAAGGCAAGGGCAGCAGAACTAAAATACTTTTCTCATAACTGGCACATTTAAGAACTGTAGCATGAGGTTACAAATAATGAACATAAGTTTATTACTATAGCAGTTGGTTATCGCTAATACCATTTTATTGAGTTTTCAAAATGACTAAATACACTTCGACACAGCCGAGCTTGTGGAGATATCAGCTAACCCATAGCATCCCAATCATGGAGTTTCTATTAAATACCTGCTGAAACAAATCTGAATTTAATTTAAACTCCACAGGGTACTCTTTGCTCCTCAAATGCTGCTATTGCCTCAACACCAAGGAGTGTTTTTTTTTTTTTAATCCTTTTTTTTAATCAGCCACCTGCTCATCTGTAAAACTGTCTAAACTGAAATGGATAATTCTTCTTTCTATTTCCATGCTTTTTAACAACCTAAATCCGTAATCCAGAAGAAGTCAGCTTAGGCAGCACAGAGTGATTTATGAGCACAAATCATAGCAACATATGATATGCATTTGGATGTTTGAGCACATGGGGAAGTTAACCGCACTGTTTCTTCAAGATTGGTTCTAAGTAGTTCAGAATGAATGGACACATTTTCAGTGGAACCCTGACTGCTTCACCTACCTCCTGAACTGTACACTCAAACCACTTTCTGGATCTCGTTGCAGACCACGGCTTATTTCTGTAATCGTTCAGTTCACTCCAAATTTCTGAATGTTTCTTTAAAGAAGATAAATTTTAGAAAACCAAATATTGTTGTGTAAGTTCTATCAAGTTACATTGAAAGCATTATTTTAAAAAATCTTCCTTAAATATTACATATTGATCATAGACATCGCTGCACATGAAAAATGGAATGGACTCATCACAGCAATCCAACTCTTCGGAATATAGTCACAAGAAGCGACACCTGTAGATGAGAAAGCAGCCTGCACCCCTGTGTCCACTGCAGCACACCCAGTAATAGCAAAGACATGGAAACAACCTAAACGCTCATGGAAGCAGGACTGGATAAAGACACTGTGGTACATCTACTCCATGAAATATTACTCAGCTATTAGAAAGAATGGAATTATACCATTTGCAACAAAGTGGTCTCATATGGAAAACATGCTCACCCTAAAAGGAAAAATATCATGTGTTCTTTCTATTATAAGAACTGTCATCCAGAATACAGAGCAAAAATTTAGAGGTAAACAACTCTACACTTGTTTTCTTACAAAACAATGATGTAATGGAAATCAGAGTATCAGCGATCAAAGAAGAAATGCAGCTTCTACATCTGCTCCTGGATGAAAGTAGGCCTGTGATGAAACTGATAAACATACCTTGATAACAAAATACTAGACTATCTACTCCTGCTTGTACCTACAATGTCACGGCTCGCTAAAGAACAAGACACTGGAGTCATGACTACAGCTGAAAGACTGCATTAATGTAAAACAGAGGGTTCCTGGGGAGGGGAGGAATGAGGGGCGGTAAGAGAAAGAGGCAAGTCCTGTACCTAAACATGTAAAACGAAAACAGAGAGAGCTGGGCCATTCGTTTCGATTCTGCAGTGTTGAAGTTATTCTTTTTCAACCTCAAAGAGTTCTACAGGCTGAGTTTTCTAGCTGGATTGCCATGATGCATAGTTCTGATAGTGTATCTTCCCCTGAAGCTCCATGCATCCTACTGGCACCAGAGAAAATTTCCAATGAACAGTTTCTTCTGATCTATGTGTTTTAGATTCCAAAGATCTCTTACTAGTGGAAAGCTCATTTTGTTGAATGAATTGCTCTTACCAAGGCTTTTTGGGTAACATAACAATACAGAAAAAATTAACTAATTTCCTCAAAGCACTTTAATAGCAGTAGAATTGAAAAATGTTAAATAAGGATGAAACACATTCAGTTTGCAATTTGTGGATTAAATGAAGAGATAAACTTTTCAAAATATTTCAAAATAGATTATTTGCCAGGAGGAAGCATTCTACTGTAGAATGGGAACATTTTAAATGTCAACAAAAATTTCAATGTAGGTGTGAAATAAGAACAGACCTAACATGTTTGCCTTGAGCAGCTTTTCGGACAATTTTGAAAGTTTATTGAATATGTAATAAGTTAGTCAGAATGACATTTGGAGAGAGAACCAGTAGATGTGAGTTCTTCTCTCTGTCTCTCCTTTTCTCTAGAAAAATTTGCCTCTCCAGTAGAAATAAATCTAAGATACCTTGAGCAGTATGGTTTAGGGCAGTCATTTCATATTAAGGCATACCTGTTCAGAACCAAGATATAACTTTTTAATTTTATTTTAATTTTTCCTATATTTAACTTTATTCTTCTAGCCTCACTTTTTTTTTAAATTTTTCATAATATAGTTCCTTAGGCTCAGGGATTTCCCCTTCTGTACTGGCCCATTCCTCCAAGCTCTAGTCTTATACTATAACAATGTTATAGGACCCAGGGTGGTAGTGTAGATGCTAAAGTCCTCGCCTTATATGTGTTGTGATTCTAATACTAATCCTGGCAGCCTGATCCCAACCAATCCCCTGCTTATGGCCTGGGAAAGCAGTGAAGGACGGCCCAAGGCAGTGGGGCCCTGAACCCACATGGGAGACCTGGAAGACGTTCCTGGCTCCTGACTTTGGCTCAACTTAGCTCCACCCATTGTTGCAGCTTGGGGAGTGAATCAATGGACAGAAGATGATCCTTTCTGTCTTAACTATCTTCTTACTGTTCAAGAAAAACAGTTATCATTGCTAAGGTATTGTTTTTACATTAAGAGAATATGTATGATGCGACTAAGTTAATGCTTGTATGTGGGCCTCGCTGTTTGTATAAAACAAAAAGCTAGAGTGAAATAGTTTTCATTACAATCTATAACATTATAATTTCTGTCTAAACGTCAATACTAATGGCTTAAAGCATTTAGAACATGCCACAAGTCCTAATGAATAGTTGAAGAATAATAACATCAGCACGTGGGTGAATGGAAATCCAGTTTTAGTTTCCATACACTATTGTCCCATTAGAAAATATACTTAACTAATTGAGAGATTTGTTTACTAAAAACCCTTCCCAATAATATCCATTCTATATGTGAATTCGCTCAGGTTTTCTACACAAACTAAGATAGACCACTAAATTATTTATAAATAGTAGGAATCTACTTTCAGAATTCTGGAGCTGGAAGTTTGAGTTATCTGTCTTTCACATGTTGACAGTTGCTGCCCTTTGCCCTCACGTGAAGAAAGAAGGAGGAAGCTCTTTGATGTCCCTCTTGCAAGGACACTAATCCTAATTATAGAAAGTTCACCTTTATAATCTAATTAGCTGAAAACGGCTCCGTTTCCTAAAACCATGCACTGGTAGGGAATGGGTTGAGATTTTAGTGTACGAATTCTGTAAGGACACAGTACTCAGTGCACTGCAGCCCAACAGAACCGTTACTGCATGTCTGATACTCACCTAACATCGCTTGTCTTCTTCATCGCACCAGTGCAGAGGGTCCTGAGACACCACCGTCACTGACCACCTACAACATGCTCATTCCTTCTTTCCTTAGTTACCGCCAAAGAAGAAAAACAATCTGATATTTTCCTATTACATTTTCTTTGCATAATATTTTGCGTGGCACTTTCAATGTTGTAACATGTCTGTACCACTCAAAAAATCTAGAAAAAAGACTATTTTCTCCAATACACTAAGAGATACCTTAGATGTTGGCAGAAATTTCCCGAGTTAATTTAGCTCAAGATGTCCAAATCGTGAGCCACCTCACCCGCTGGATCTAACTGGTATCTGCGAGCTTTAACACTCCATCTTATTTTAGTCGTTTGAAATAGGCATAAATAGTGACATCAGAGCAATGTGCAGAAGCAGAAGAAACTGAGGGACACAGTGAATATCAATGTGCAAGGGAAAACAAGGAATTAACAAGAACGCCCAATGTCGAATACTTGAAATGACCTATAGATATGAAAAGTGAAACAGAAATGATGGGCCTTGGTACTCATTACCTGAAAAATATCAGTGTGAACAATTGATGGGGTAGGTCACTGTACCTAAAAAAAATTAAAAATCTCATCCTCTGGAAGTCATTTAGTAGGAAGATAGGTTGATGGCATGATTAGATTCAGTAGTCATTTCGCCTTCAAAACATCAGTAAACAGGTTGATTTGAGGCCAGTACACTTGAGAATTCCTTGAGAAAACATGCTAATTTGGAGGGAAACAGATCATGCTTATTGGAAGAAAACTGCATTATTTCCTTATCACAGCAAAAATTCTCCTACTGCATGTGAAATAATGCATTGCAAATTGTTCTGTAGAATTATTTATATTTTTAAAATCCATGTACACTTTAATCATAGAATGCATTTGTTGGGATTTAAATATATTGTTACATAAGGAAATTTCAGAATGTATATGAAAGGAAAGTATTAAATCTACCAAGGTTAATTTGCTCACCTTTGTCCATTTTCAAAAATTGTTAACTAAGTGACTTGCAAATACAGACAAGTTTTCCTTCACAAAAATTGCTTGCTACAGTTAGTGATTATAATTATAATGGAAACACAGACATAAAAATGGAAACATCATATACTATATACGTAAATTTGTTTGTAAATGAATCATATATCTTAACTCAAAAGATAAGACAAATAAAATGCTTGGGCAAAAAGGAAAAATGCTAATCATTGTGACCAGGCTTTAGGCTAAAAATTCTTAGGATAGACCACAAAAATTGACTAAACAGAAGACAATGAAAACTAGCGTTTTGACATCATGCAAATGTTAAATGTCTTCCCTTCTGAAGAACCCATGAGGCTGTAATATATAGGCCATGTGCGTGAGATTCGGGAACAGCTGCGGTTGTGCAAAAGCGCTGCTGCTACCCAAGCCCAGACAACCCTCCATCTGTGCCTTCCGGTGTTCCAGGCACATCACATGCAGGCATGGGTGCAGAGGAGCTGCGGAGCAGGCTGAGCTCCGTGACGATTCTTTGCATGGATCCTATAAATGAGCAATGGTACTGAATTACCTCATAAGAAGTGGGATCTTCTCTGCATTGCCTATGAAAACGTTGCACGAGTCATCAATCATCTTGCACTGTTCTCTGAAGTCAACCACAGACTGAAGGCGCTGTGGGAAAACCGCCGATGCCTCAAGAACACAAAGAATTGAGACAGAGCTTTATTGCAAAGAGGCACCGTGGTGTTCTGGAAAAGCTCTTGACGTACAATGCTACACAAACAAACAAAAAGTCTCCTATTTGCAAATGAGGGCAGACTACTTCTGTTCCCCGGCTGAGGATTTTGCTGGTGACCACGACGATACTTTAGCGCAGTCACAACAAACCTGAGAGAAGTTTCTGCCCTCAACTACAGTCATCCCCAAACAGCAAAGCTCTGAAGCAGTCATGGAGGGGCGACTCGCGTCGTGTACATCTGGGACCCTAGGAGCTCAACCCGAGAACAATTAACTTCCTTACAGATACTTTTTTCAGTCTCATTCCAAAATTTACACAGTAAACCATTTGTCATCCACGCTGTCCTGCCAAAAAAAAATTTTTTTTTTGCTTTGTGATTCAGTATAGTTTTTTGTCAGTTCAAATTCTTACATTTCTATATGGTTTTGACAAGGATGTAACATGTGGAGCCGTGTGTACCTGAGGAATCCTTAACACCGTGTGCACACCCGAGTTGCACACACAGCATCGTACACAAGGGCGGAGACATTCCCAGGCCATTATTTGTAAAGTTGTCTGCTGGTTGTTTTTGGCAATTTTTCCAAACTCCTTTCATTTGCATTTAATTATGCACTAAAGCTAAAAATAAACCGAAAGTAAAGATGAAATAAAACAGAAAGTTGGACATTTATCACTTCATAAATAATAACCACGGCAGCAAAAGACAAAAAATGAGCAAAAAAGAAAAAAAATACACTTACGCCATTTTTAGTTTATTGTCTGTGTGGTAAAAATTGGTAACATGAAATTAAATTGGGTAGATGACTAGCTTTGTTTAGTGTCTTGCAAAATTTTCATGAGCAATTAAAACATTATCAATAAAAACATGTGTATTAAATTCATGTAAGTTGAATACAAATTTTATGAATGGATTTTCAAGGATTTATAGTTTTTATGTAAATGAACATTTTGAGTGTGAAACTTTGTGAACAGAAACTGTATATCTTGGGAAATTTATTATTTATTCCCTTTTGGAAACTGATACATTTAAATATTTTAAGTGCAAAATTTATAATAGTACCAAAAATACTGTTAATAGGAATACCATTTGCAGTATTGTTTTATATTTCATTCTGCTCTATACCACCCCACCTAATGAAATGAAACCAGTAATTTCTGGAGGATGGAAATATATTTTTTTTTTATAATCTATTTTATTGTGTTGTTGACAATCTTTACATAGTTAATTACAGTTAAAGAAAGAAAAAGAAAAGAAAAGAAGAAAAAAAAAAAAAAGGTTCAGGGGGATAGGGAAGTGGGTAATACTATTATGTCCACACTGTTTCCATCCTGCATCTGAGGTAAAGGGGGATTTTGAGGGGGAAGCCCCACCCGGTTTCCCGCCCACCCCGAGTCCCGGATGTGGGGCATGCTCTGAGATATGTGCTCGAGTGGTGTTAATAGTTCTCCGGTTATGAATCGCTGCCAGTTTCGCTCGATGAGGATGGAAATATTAATTGGAAAAAAATTTAAAGTATTTCGTTTTACCTTTTTTTTTTTTAAAGATTTATTTTATTTTTATTACAAAGTCAGATATACTGAGAGGAGGAGGGACAGAGAGGAAGTGGAGCTGCCGGGATTAGAACCAGCGGCCATATGGGATCAAGGCGAGGACCTTAGCCACTAGGCCACGCTGCCAAGGTCAGTTTTACCTTTTTTATAGAATCTTTTCTAACTTGCAAATTCACAAGTGTTCGTTACCCATCATGACATTGGGTAGCATTATCTATAGGTTTTGTGCTTTCAAATTAATTTTTTATTGAAGAATTTGTAGAAATTCGAAGCCTGCCTTTGGTTTTGGTCCTTTGTTCTTTAAATCTTTAATGTGTACAAATCTATTCTATGCCTTCGGTCTCATTGCAAATTATTACTAAATAGTGGTCGTGTACATGGGGAGAAGTGTCATGGGCCTCCTGCCTCCACTCAGTACCTCTGGGCAGCCTTTTTTGCTCACCTCCCATGAGCGTTCCCTCATCCTCTTGACGGTAGCAAATCTCTCCTTAGCTAAGGAAATGTGGTATCTTTTACAAATTTCTATTACCCCTACACTGTATCATTGTACAAATAATACTATATTGATATGAAATATTTTAACTCTATATTTGGAGAAATTTAGATTCCAAGTAAATATGTTAAAACCCTAAAGTTATATAGACACTGGTTGGAAAAAGTTCATTCTGGTATTTGAGAGAAATCTCACTTTTGGTAAGCATAGACTTTTTCAGGAAGTGAAGAGAAAGTCAGGCAGGAAAGTGAGGGAGAGGGGACGAGTTCATTATTTTTCCAATGAGTTTTTAAGACTTGCAGGGGCAGGATTTGCAACTTTTAATTAGTTAAAAGTTTCCAGTGGTGTCAAAGGAAATGGCATGAGTTATTTTGATAAAAGGTTGTAAATGAAATCCACATTTTTGATCAGTCTTCTGAATGTTGACTATTCCAAATACTAATTTATGCTGGCCTCTTTAACGTCAGCTATGAACAATGCATTATAGTGAAGTTGATCTAATTTGAACCACAGATTGGGAATAATCAGAAGTTGTTTTGTTAATATTAAGCCTAAGCTTTAATTTTCAACGTATACAAATTCAATTAAGACCCACAAAAGGCAACAGTGTGTTTTCTGAAAGGAACATTCCACAGGTTCACATTCACACTCCTGTTAATGAATCCGTTATTATGTAGATCAGCACTGAGCTTTAAGACAAGAAATCATCTGATTCTATAGTTGCTATAGCTAAGCATTTAATTTCTGCATAACAAGCTAAAAAATATTTGGGAGAAATTTTCCAAGATAAATATGACAAAATACGTCTCCCAAGATATTAAGCAGTTAGGGCAAAATGACTGACTCACCTATAGTTTTAAATAATGTACACTGAAATGTCAAGTCTAGAATCAGCAAAAACAAAATTGGCTTAATAAATAAAGATAAAAATCCACCAGGCTTTAACACCTGAGAAGAATAGAGCAAAATAATTAGGTTCATTATTAGGTGTAATTCTGCCCTGACAAGGGTCGCATAAGCACTGCTTTTAATACTGTGACCTTCCAAAGCTTGCCTGGCCAGCTACTTTCTTCTGTAACGATTGTGTGTTTTGTGTGTGTTTGTTTCTCTGATTGGGTTACTTCTTCAAGCACCTTTTCTGGTTGGATGTGAAAGGTTCGCACCTGTCCTTCTTGAGACATGGTTTGCAGTCTCAGTGTTGGTAATGCAGAGTACATGGTGTCTATATTTGTGTAAGCAAGGATCACATTTTCTCTGAGAAAGTGATTTTGACATTTTCTTACATTCACATCAGTTCCAAAATTTGTAATTAGCTCTTCTAAGCTGACTGGGGTGCCAGGACTTGGCAAACTCATGTCCTAAAGCATCAGTGAACCTGCTGCAGCACAACACCGTCACCCAGCCCTCTTCTCACGACTTCATAACTTTCATTTTAGAGGCCAATCTTATTTATGTAAATTTCTAGACCTAATGGTGCAAATGTCCTTTCCCTTCTGGGTGGCATGAAAAATGTAATAAATGCGAAATCAGAATGATGTATGTCTGGTAGCATCTTTCTATTGCTACATGATAAATTAATTGCGATCTTTAGGTTTTGGATTACATCTAGGAATTAAATTGTTGTATTTCAATTATCAGGAAAATCTGTATATATATATACAGATTTATATGACTTTCAGATGACACAGGGCCTCTTCAAAGAAATAACGATACAAAGGTCGAAGGTGAATGATGGTGGCAGGGAGGCGGTGTCCCCGAGGAGTGAGCCATCTGTAACCCCTGCAGTTTTGTCTCTGTGGCAGCTCTAAAATGGACTCTGCTTGCGAGTTCACTTCCAAGATTCTTCCTTTTAGCATTCAGATAAAAGCCTGCACGTGGGTTCTGTCTTATGATATTCTCAGAGGGGAAGCAACCGAGCCTTCCTGAATAGTTGTTCTCCAATGCTAATCATAGTGAAGCAAGTAGACTCTGAAGAGGCCATGGCGATAAGGTGTTTTAAACAAGTCTTAATTGTGCAGCTGTCTTTATGTACGCATTCCCATTGAAGAACATTCCTTTTGTTTTTTGACCTGGCTAACATCAGTTTTTAAATCTTGATCTGTCGAAAGGAGAGGAATATTAGACACCTTTTCTGAAATGTGCTGTTTTTCATGTTTCTGGCTCAACACCATCAGCATTGTTGAGTCACATGATCTGCCCTACTCCGTTGATGGATCTCCGCTCTGTTGCCTTGTTGACTGCACGAAGACACACTGCTTCTCACTACCTGTCCATCCTGGAGCCCCGTCCCGATTCATCTACAGGATTTATGGTGAAGTGAATCAGGAGCGAATCCGGAGGGTATATAGATAAAACAACGGTTGTGTATGGACAAATGGACGCTCCCCATTCTAGTCTTTTAAAAATAGTTCGAATCATGCTAGATATAAATTGCTTCTTTTCAAATATTTGACGCTTGTCACAAGAGATTTATATTCACCTTTTTAAAAAAGATTCATTTATTTTTATTGGAAAGTCAGATATGCAGAGAGGAAGAAAGACAGAAAGATCTTCTGTCCACTGATTCGCTCCCCAAGTGACCACAGCCCCCCTAGCTGAGCAGATCCAATACCAGGAACCTGGAGCCTCTTCCAGGTCTCCCACGTGGGTGCAGAGTCTTAAGGTTTGGGCTGTCCGTGACTGCCTTCCCAGGCTACAGGCAGGGAGCTGGATGGTAAGAGGGGCTGCTGGAATTAGAACCGGCGCCCATATGGGAACCCAGCGAGTGCAAGGTGCGAACTTTACTCACTAGGCTACTGAGCGGGGCCGTGTATTTACCTTTTTAAAACACAAATTTGAAGTAACTACTATTGGTATTCATAGTAAAGGAATGGCAAAAGTCATTTTTTTTGTAAAAGTTTCTATGTTTTATTCAAATTATTCACAGTAGCTTTCTTTATAAATAATATTTCTTTTAGGTTTCATTTATTTTGGATAATGATATGGGAATGCTGCCTAAGATACTGCCCAAGATGAAGTGGCCACTTCAGTGGCTCACAAGGCTTGCTTCCCCCTTGGGACTGGTATTCCATCAAGCACCAGTTCCTGTCCTGCATTCTTCAGTTCTGATCTAGCTCACTCTTCAAGCCAAGGAAGGCACCAGAGGAAACCCTGCATCCATGCGGGGATCGACGCAAAGTTTGAAATCAGCTCAGCTCTCGCCATGGTGGCTATTTTGGGGATTAAGCTTCATCTCTCCATTTCTCCTTTGTTCTTTAAATCTGCCTTTCAAATAATTAAAAAAAAATAAAAACCTGGTAATAAGGAAAGCAATTATATGTACTATCACATAATACTAGCAGATCATTTATAATAACAGTAATTAAATAGGCAAACCGGAATTGTTCATTCATTTTTGAAATTATTTTGTTTTCCCATTAAACCAGCTTTCTCATGTGTTCAGCAACAGGGAGAGACAGTTTGACATTGAGACTCTCAGTGTCTCTGGATGGAGATAACAGAAGAAGAGTTCACAATGTTCTCTACGAGAGCTCTTCTGTGAAAAAAAATTCTCCTGTGTACATAAAGATCCAGGAAGAAGACAGCTGAGTTGGACCCAGAGCAATAGCCTAGCAGCTACAGTCCTCACCCTACAGGGGCTGGGATCCCATATGGGTGCTGGTTCTAATCCTGACTGCTCCACTTCCCATCCAGCTCCCTGCTTGTGGCCTGGGAAAGCAGTTGAGGATGGCCCAAAGCCTTGGGACCCTGCATACGTGTGGGAAACTGGGAAGAAGCTCCTGGCTCCTGGTTTCAGATTGGCTCAGCTCTGGCTGTTGCGGCTTCTTGGGGAGTAATCAGTGGATGGAAGAGCTTCCTTTCTGTCCTCCTCTGTATATCTGACTTTCCAACAATAAAATAAAGACAAATCTTTAAAATAGAATAGCTAAATTGTTTTTATATAAGTTGGAAAAAGAGGTGGTTGAGTGCAAGTAAACACGTTAACAAATTCTGTTTATAGAGAAGTTTGTGAGCCTTAATCTCCCATCATTTATTATAAGAATTTTACTTTTCTCTTGCTAAAAGGAAGGTAATTCTTAGAAGGCAATTTCACTGTCATTTGTAAGGAAGAGTGATCTCAGCACCCTTCCTGCGTCACCTGTTTTCCAAAATAGTCAACATTCCAGAGAGACACGTGTTGGTGCGCCATGTGACTGAAATTATTCACATGCTTTAGAGAAGTTTCAGAGCCAAATTTGTGAAGAATTTTTTGTTTTGACTAATTGTTCAATTAAGATGCAATAAGGACACACTTCTCACTGCCATTAATAAGCTTTACAGATATTTCCTAATTTATTAGCAACAGATTCTTAAAAGATTTTCTGTTACCATTTCCACATTCATTAATCAGAATGTGACTCATTAAGTCATTCTACTTTTGAAAGCAAAGTTCATTTACATGCGGACATTAATTTTTAATTGTAATTAAGGTTTTTGCATGTGAAACAGATGTTCCTCCTCCTACTTTTGCTTGTACTTCCTGAATAAATTTATCATCCTAATAAAATACTCAAATGTTATGAATACTTCCTGGCTATTCTGAATATAAATAAAATGTATAAAATCAGTGTATTTAAACTCCTACCATATAGATTATTTTCTATAAGAAAACTACAAGGAAGAAACCATAAGAAGGAACTTTTAAAGCACATAAATATTAACTTTCATATCAGAAAGCACGACTTTAACATCACTTAAGACTTGGGAGACATTCCAGCGGCAGCATGATGGACTTGGGAAAATTCCTGAAAGACACTCATTGTGAGACAGGAGGAGAGAACAGAAGGAAGGGGAGGGAACCGAGAGGGGGGAGGGAACCCCAGCGCCAACTAAACTGTATCAAAAAACAATTTAAAAATCATTGTTAAAAAAAAAAAACTTGGGCAAACACATGATCCATAGTGTGTGTTCATGTCGCATGCATGCTACTTCTCCCTGTGTGTGCTCTGTGGTGCGCGTGCACCCGCCTTTACAGTACTGCATTGTGCAAAGTGCTGTTTGCCTCTTCTGCAGGCCTCATGACAGCTTATCATCTGTGCCTCTTTGTAAGGACTTCCGACAACAAATGGTCTAACAGAAAATAGAAATCCTCTTTGGCAACAAATGATTGATTTCTTTTAATTATTTTAGGGAATTTAACATTGAGGGAGTGTCTATTGTATATTAGATCAGGTTATTTCAAATTGTGCACTGAAGGTGAATTATGGGTTCATTTTTAATAAAAAATATGACATGTGAATTATTTCACACTGGAAGGTAGTATAACACTTGTTTTCCAAGGTTTTCTTTGCTTACAAACAGTACGTTAAATCTAACACTCGCTGTACAACCACAGGACAACAATTGAACTATTTTGCATTTTGCATGTTTAAATCATTGAGGGAGCATTTGCCTCTTCACATAGAGGAGAATGGTTTATGTCCTTAGATGACCTTTTGAACACTTCATCTCTGCTAACTTTAACAATGAAATGAAATTCAATGGAAATTGCGTTCCTGTCGTATGTGATTCAGAGTGAATACGGACTCTCCAAATCAGCACACATGAGATATAAGGACGCATAGCTGACTGGGCAGAACAAAACAAGCAGAGTGTGGGAGGAAAACCAGATTTAGTACTTAAAGAATGGGATTTCATAGACGCTAGGAAACAAGTAAGAAAGCAAGACCTTCACACTGACGCATGAACAACAGCTGCAACGAAGAGGGAAAAGGCCGATGAGAACCCTGCAAGAGGTCATTGAACAGAGAAGCGAGGCTCCCCCACAACACTGGCATTTTTTCTTACAAGCGAGTTGGACTCTGCAAAGAGGCTGGCACTCCATGCACAGCAATCTTGGTGAAGGAGTTGTCTCCATGAGATCACAAAATGTCCAGGCAAGTTCTGATTTAAAAATAAGAAGGAGAGTAGAAGAAGCAGGAGGTCTCTTAAGCCAACTTGCCACACTTTGGACAACTGTCTACGCCCACAATGCTGTGGTACCGGTAGATGGCAGAACATCAGCCTCGTGACTGCTGCGGAAGGACTGTACCGGTGTGAGAATATGGCAGAACACAGTTGGGGTGGGGTCGGGGTGGAGAGGGTACAATAAATGTCCAAAACATTGCCAAATCTTAAACAGCTGTGAGGAATCAATGACAATTAAAAAGGTGTAACTTTTTTTTCCCCCCAAAAGCAAACCTGGAATTATTTGGAGGAAGCTTTTGAAAACTAAGTGTATGAGAAAAGAGAAAAATGAAAGTACAATGACCGTTTTAAAATGGCATAGACTGAGAAAGTAAACAATAACAACAAGAAAAACAAAAACACACAATATATCATGCAATGTGCAAAATGAGGTCTGCAAAGAGCTTTGTTGCTTAATATCATTTTGGTTCATTTTTCCTGAGATTGTGTTTCCAGTGGCCATAATCTATCGAACTGTGTTTGCCCAAAAAGTAGTTTTCTTAGCACATACTTCAAAAAAAAGACTCATAATTTCTTACATGGAAATTTACTTTTTGAAAAAACACTCTATCAGGATTATTATGGAAGTGTGATTTCTGGGGGTGGTTTAGGAAATGACCTTAGAGATGCTGTTGCCATGGGTGTGATTTGGCACGGCAGCTAAACCTCTGTCTCGGATGCTTGTGTCTTAGAGTAGGTGTCACGACCTGACTGAGCTCCCAAGTCCAGCTTCCCGTTAACGCACACCCTGAGCAGTGGTACACGCGAGGTCAAGTACTTGGGTCCTTGCCAGCCACATGGTTAACGCAGAGCAAGTTCCAGGCTCTTGGTTTTGGTTTGGCCTAATCTGGCTTTGTGTTGGTAATTTTTTGTGAAGAGACAGATGGGGATATTTCTGCCTAAATGTCTGTCTCTCTGACTTTCCAACAACAGTAAATTAACATAACATGAGATTTCTTCTGCTCATGAATAGATTACACAGGTACTGTTTATAATTGCTTCTTATAATCTATATCTTGTCTTTAGCAGTGCTTTCTTCATAGACGCTTTCACGGCTTTTCATAGCTGTTTTATTCAGACAGCTGGCTGATTTCCTTTTTCTAAAGATTCGAGTATTGTTATTTGAAAAATAGAGCTACAAAGAGAGAAGTGACAGAAAGAGCAATGTTTATATTCCCCGGTTCTCGCCTCAGACGCACCAATGGCCAGTGCTGGGACAGGTTCAAGACAAGAACCAGGGGCTTCTTCCCTGCCTTTTTTGAGTGAAGCGACCCAAGGGCTTTGGCACACCTGCGCTGCCTTCCCAGGTCATTGGCAGTAGGGAAGCCAGAACTCAAACTGGCATCCATAAAGATGCTGGCAGGACAGGAAGAAGCTTAGCTTGCTATGGCATGTCTCTGGCCCCAATCTGTTTATTTATTATTTTATTTTATGACATAGTTCCATAGGCTCTGAGACTTCCCCTACCCCCTCCCCAAATCCTCCCTCCATATTGATTTCATCTATATTATCACAATAGTATAGTTCATAAACAGTCGTAGTTCCATCATTGCAGGCATGGACCATGCAGAGTCCAGCATCTTACTGTCAAGATAAATGTAACAGTTGCATTAGGAGTCCGTCTTTGATCAGAAAGCAGAGATGGCAGAATATCCTAACAACTAGATATGATAGCTTCCAATAGTGACGATACATCCCCTTAAATGAAAAGTCACAATATAAAATCAACAACAGGAAGAAAAATGGAAATTTACAACATTATAAAGTTAAATAACATGCTGCTGAGTGACTAATGTGTTAGAACTTGCAAATTCTTAACCAAGTCCTGTAACTACTTTATTGACATTTTAATTTTAGCTTATACATAACCAATTGCTGTAAACCTTAAAATGGTTGTAGGCTACTATTCATTTGTCTCCAGTCCTTTTTTTAATGTTTATATTTAGCATTTTATAGTATTCAGTCGATGTTTTACTGAACTTCGTGAATTTTAGGATAATACAAACAGGGTTATAACTCTAACAAGCCATCTATTAACAATTGATGAGCAGAACAGTTTTAGGAGGAGTGCACAGAGAAATCGCCTATAACTTAGTGAGGAATAACTGTTCTTTGTGTCCTACCTAGTGAGGTATATGAGAATCCAAGCTGACTTTTTATTGTCTGTTCTAACATTTCCATATTCATCTCTCTGTCTATCTGATCTAATTTAGGGGCCTCCAGCGCAACCCTGATGGTCAGTACAAGAGAGGATGGGGAGCCAAAGTTGGAACTAAGTAAGGAGCAGAGAAAGCTCCTCTCCTGAGTCTTGAAGGAAGTTTACTATTCTTCTGTCTCTGAGGACCACCTGGGGCTCCTGGCTGTTGTTCTGATGTCATTAGACGCCTTAAGGAGGGTTCTGGGCTTCTTCCATCCTGTGTGGGAGATTCGTTATGGGATGGTTGACCTCAGAGTTCTCGGCCTGCCAGGGTATTCAAATTCCCTGTGATCCTCTTGGCAGTTGGGAGTACTTTTTATTTTAAAAGAACTTTGTGTTTTGAAAATTAGAGTAAGAGAGAGAAAGAGCCAGAGAGAGAGGGAGAGAATGACAGAGATACTCCATTTATGTGTTCATTTACCACATATCCACAATGGCCAACGCTGGCCAAAGCCAGGACAAGGAACTCAGATAAAGGCAGGGACTCAGTACTTTGCCATATTCTGCTGTGTTTCCCAACCATTAGCAGGGAGCTGGATCAGAAATGGAACAGATGGTGCAGGAACTGGCACCCATTGGCATGCCAATGCTGCCAGCTTGGGTTGATCAGCTGCACAACACTGGCTCCCAAAGACACAATCTTAAGAATATAACAGAATTTTCTGCCCAGTGTCCCTTCCTCCTGTTTTATTTCTCTCTTCCTCTCTATCTCTTTCTCTAGTTTTGCAACTGCATGTTTTCAATTTACTTTACACCCCTGGGTTTAATGAGAGGTAGAATAAGTGACCTGCATGGCAGAGAAGCCAGAACCATAAGTTGGCAGTAGAGAATAAAGGATTCAGAAGACAGTGGTACGCTTATGAAGCGTTAAAAGCTGAGCCAGTGGTTCAGTGCAGTGGTTCAATTGCCTATTCCTCTCACTCGCAAGTGCCTGGATCTTGTATGGACAGCAGTTCGTGTCATGACTGCTGCACTTCCCATCCAGCTCTCTGCTTGTGGCCTGGGGCAGGGCAGGCAACAGCACTGAGACCCTGTGCTTGCATGGGAGACCAGGAGGAGGCTTCTGCCTTCGGATTGGCTAGGTTACAGCAATTTGGAAAGTGAACTAGGGAATGAAAGATCTTTCTCTCTGTTTCTCCTTCTTTCTGTAGAATCTGCCTTTCCAATGAAAATAAATAATAAACGTTTAAAAAAGAAAGACCAATCAAGTACACAGCAGAGCTGTTGTGCTGCGGTTCTGCAAGGAGTAGGAAGGCTGTCCGCTACTTCCAATTCTGTAGAGTTTATATCTGGATGTGAAATTATGGTATCCCTTAGTAATGCTAATTTTAATTTTGTGAGAAACTGCCACACTTTAAAAAAAAAGATTTTTTTATTTTATTTTTATTACAAAGTCAGATATACAGAGAGGAGGAGAGAGAGAGAGGAAGATATTCCGTCTGATGACTCACCCCCCAAGTGGCCGTAACGGCCAGTGCTGAGCTGATCCAAAGCCAGGAGCCAGGAACTTCTTCCAGATCTCCCATGCGGGTGCAGGAATCCCAAGACTTTGGCCCATCCTCGACTGCTTTCTCAGGCCACAAGCTGGGAGCTGGATGGGAAGTGGAGCTGCCAGGATTAGAACCGGCGCCCATATGGGATTCCAGTGCATTCAAGGCGAGGACTTTAGTTGTTAGGCCACAGCACCGGGCCCATAAAGTACTCTTTCTTCATCATTAGATTTATGATTTTTAAAATTTTCCCAAAGTGGGCCCGGCGGCGTGGCCTAGCTGCTAAAGTCCTCGCCTTGAGGGCCCCGGGATCCCATATGGGCGCCGGTTCTGGTCCCGGCAGCTCCACTTCCCATCCAGCTCCCTGCTTGTGGCCTGGGAAAGCAGTTGAAGACGGCCCGATGCTTTGGGACCCTGCACCCATGTGTGCGACCCGGAAGAGGTTCCAGGTTCCCAGCTTCGGATCGGCGTGCATCGGCCCGTTGCGGCTCACTTGGGGAGTGAATCATTGGACGGAGGATCTTCCTCTCTGTCTCTTCTCCTCTGTGTATATCTGGCTGTAATAAAAAATGAATAAATCTTTAAAAAAAAAAATTTTCCCAAAGTTTACAATGTCTTTCAGTTTTAGCCAGCTGTTTTTCCCTTTCATTTGTTCCTTCTATGAGGGGAACTGTATTATGTTGTATTTTGGTATGCATTTTCTAAATGAATGGTTGTAAGTGAGCATCTTTGCATGTGCTTATTGTTGACTACTATGTCTATTTAGATGGTAGGTACTCATTTGCTTAATATTGAACTGGGTTATTTGTTGTTTTGTGGTTATTGATTTTAATAATTCTCAACATATTCTGGACATTAATAATCACATAAATAATTCAAAAATATATTCTGGGCCTGACACAGTAGCTTAGTGCTAAAATCCTCGCCTTGAACATGTCAGAATCCCATATGGGCTCTGGTTCTAATCCTGGTGGCCCCACATCTCATCCAGTTCCTTTTCTGTGGCCTAGGAGGGCAGTCAAGGAAGGCCGAAAGCCTTGGGACTCTGCATCCATGTGGGAGATTTGGAAGATGCTTCTGACTCCTGGCTCCTGTCTTAGGTTTGGTGCAAGTCTGACCTTTGAGGCTACTTGTGGAATGAATCATTGGATGGAAAATTTTTCTGTCTCTTCTCTTCTCTGTATATCTGACTTTCCAATAAAAAAGTATTTATGATATATATATACACATATATCCTTACATTTTGTGGTTGACGTTTTAAACATGTTTTTGACGGACAATCGTTTTAAGTTGTGTTTGTTTACTTGAAAGGTAGACTTACAGGGAGAGTGAAAAATACACACACAGAAAAAACACAGAGTAATATTTTGCTCCAGGACTTGGCCAAGCCATGTTGGTACTCCCTGCAGGTCTCCCACATGGCTGATAGGACCCCAAATACTTTGGCACCTTCCTCTGTTTCACAGCAGAAAGAAGCTAAATCCAAGCAGAATGACTGTCATGGATATTGGCTTAACAAGCAGCACCATGGTAAGGAACAACAAATACAAAATTACAAACAAAATAAAACAAATATATATGTGTGTGTATGTATACACATATATATTTATATATGTATGGAGCACACTTTGGAGTTGTTTTACTCTGTCATTGTTACCATATCTAATAAATTATTATCAATTCCAATATTTAACTTTTAGTTGAATTTTTTTCTATTGATAGAAATATTTGGCACTTACATATAAATCTTTGAACTACTTTGATTATATTCTTGTAAATAATCTTAATAAATGATCCAGTTCCTTTTGCATGTAAATATCAAATTTGCTTAGAACCATTTATTGCATTGATTGTCCATTCCTTATTGTATTGTCTTGGGAAATTGTCAAAATTATCTGACAATGTAAAAGAGAAAGTTTATTTCCGAGAGTTCCGTTCTTTCCATTCTGTTGCACTCATTATTCATGTTGCAGTTGATGCTAGCACTACGCGGTTCTGGTTGCCTATTATCTATGTAGTGTGTTAGAAATCAGGAAATGTATGTATTACACATATACTCTTCTTTCTGGATTGTTTTGAATATTTTGAGTTCCTTTAGAAATATGAATTTGAGAACAATTCCTAAGTAAAAATCATGGATATTTTGAGAGGAATTAAATTGTATATTTAGCTCACTTGCAGTAATATTGACACCTTAAGTATATTAAAAATTCTATTCCATTACATTGGATGTATTTCCATTTGGCTTATTCATTTCCACTTTGGTCTCTTTATTTCTGCAATGATGTCTTGCTTTTGTTATATAAGTGTTTCAACTTGTTGCATAATAATGTTATTCTTTTGAAGCTATTATAAATGGAATTACTTTCATAATTTCTGTTGTAGATTATTCAGTTTCAATGCCCAGAAATGTAATAGATTTTTGCATGTAGAATTCACTTACTAGTCTTGACACTGCACTTGCAGAAATTCTAATGCTGTGATGTTTGCAGACAGATAAAATGCTCATTCTCATTTTGTAATTTTGATGCCTTTGGTTTTATTTCTATTGCCTAAGTATTCTTGCTAGAGCCTTTAGTGCTACAATACTAAAGTGAATAAAATGAGATTAAGTATTCTAGATTTTTTCCTTGCTTGGGAAGACAAGTTTTCAGTTCACCAAGAGTGTTGACTTCGATGTCACATTTTCTCTCTGATTTTACTTTGTTGAAATAGTCTCTATTGATATTTTATACAGTGCTTATATGATGAAAACGTATAGGATGCTTTGAGTACTTTCACATCCATGGCAAAATACGTGTTTTTCATTCATTGTTAAGTCATACATCACATTGATCAATTTTCATATATTAAGCTGTTACTAATTAATTTATATTTTATTGTAAAATACTAGTTTTAATTTATATTATAGCTAAATAAATAGTGCTACATTAAATAACAGGTACGAAAATGTAAAGAGAAAAGGCCAGATTTCAGTAGGAACACAGACTAGGACTATAGGTAAGAATCAAGTGGAAAAAATGTTTATTTCATTCACATAGGTAAATCTTAAAATAGTCATGGATATTTACTTCTTATACAAGTCTAAAACTCTTAAAATGTATTAACCAGTCTATTGGCTGAAATCCTACAGACACCGAAAAAGCCTTTATGTTCTTATAGGTGCTGAATTAAAACAAAGTGAAAATCTGTGACAGCTTTCCTAAAGTATGTTTCATAAACTTTGCTTTAAATTTGCTTTGAATCATTCTTGCATCCTGGGACTAAATCTCACACAGTGATGGTGTGAAATACTTCTATCATCCGTGTGTGTGTTGCAGGGAATTTGAAATATGTGCCCCATATGTAATGTATCCATATTTTTATTTTCTGATCTATATAATTTTTATAAATAGGGGTGGAGTCACCCCAACAACATTATCAGATCGTCATTTTTTTATAATTGTTAATTTTCTGTTAAAAAAACCTATAACGTGGCTAACATACGTTCTAACCCTAATAGGAACACCTTCCTCTCATGTCACCTCTTTTAAACCTGTAAAGAGATCCCACTCTTTCCCCTTGAGAGATCAGTGCGATCAGTATTAATTCATTTCCAGAAGATCATGGAAATACAACTTTTTTACCCCAAGGAAACATTTATTTTCTATTTCATTGATGACTATGTCCAGTTAGTCTCAACACATGTAATTAGAATGTCCTTAATATTTTGGACCTTCAAGTCTATGTAGTTTATTCTGAAGATTGGAAAAGTTCTTACAATATTTCAGTTTATGATTGTTTTTAATTGTAACATATTCATGACTTATTTTCATAAAGTTTCTTAAGAACAGGACCAACATTTTCTATTAAGCAAAAATATGGTTCAGAGTAAGTCAGTATATCCCCCCTAAGCCCACCAAGGCTTCAGTGTTCCAGACAAAGTTGAATTTAGATAATTTGAGACAGGTGCAATAGTATGTATACTGTAAGTTCTGTACAGAGAATGATGTGGATTGGACGGGTTAGGTATCAAAAATGGAGCACCCAGCATCATTTAAGAAGACAGGTTTGGAGCTGACACGGCTTGAACAGGTGCAGGATTTGTACAAGTTTGAAAACTGCCGCTCTGTTGAGTGGAACATATCCATCTGTAATCAGTGCTGATTTGCAACAGATGAAGTGTATCCACCAAACACCTGTTAGGTTTTCAGAAGAGAAAATATGTTGGTGATGTAAAGTTGGTTGTCAGATAATTATGAAAAGCAATTATGAGAAAACTGAAATTTAATTTTAACTTTTATGTAATGTATCACAAAACGTAATTCCCCTCAGTAATATATACTCTTGCTATAGATAGAATTTAATGTAAATTGCAGTTTCATATTTATAGTAAACATGTTAAATTGTTTCACTAATGCAACTGAGTTAGACGATTTGACAAAATTAATAAAATTAGCACAAGTTCTATGACAACATGTATTTACTTAATAATATATGTATTTGTAAAAGGTTGCAGTTTGTTGGATTTGAAATTTCATTTAAAATATCTGGATTAATTCCACCCACAATATCCAGAATCAGCAATAATGATAATAACAATAGCAATAATTACATACATGGATACATATGTTTAAAATTTTCTGTTATGAAAATGGAGATGAAATATTGTAATTGAATTTCTATACATTCTCAGGATGTTTAACCACTGGTGACCAATACATCATTTCAGGTTTAATATTTTTAGTATTGATGAAAAATATTAATTACAATTAACATTATTTCAGCTCAAGGCATTGATTATAACTTTTGCAAAAATCAAGGAAGTTCCCTATTGAATTAAATGTAGAATCCTAGTCTCTAAGATACACTTGATTTTTCCCCTAAGCAAATCATTTCACAGAAGATGAACAGAAATGACTGTTGCATAAAGACAGTCACATAAAATTACAAGAACAGGATAAGTAGATACAATGTTTTTTCACCATGCTATTAAACGTGCAGAATCAGTCACAAGCACACAATATAGGCAGCTTACCAATTATTTACAAGCATAAAACTGCTGCTATTGTTAATGTTTTACACTCTGACCACATACAGGTTATGATCAATGTGTTGGGAAAGGTGTATTTCTGAAAGAGAGAGGGAGAGAGAGAGAGAGAGAGAGAGAGAGAGAGAGAGAGATATTAATTCTGATTTAAAAAGTTTGAAAGAAGTTTAAAAAATCCATGATCTTTTTTAAAAAATATTTTTTGAAATGTCTTCTATGTACCCAAGTGCTTACGAAAACACTGCTATCATACATTATGTATGGTGCCAAATATTTTGAAAAACATGTATTTCTTAGATTGTTGTATTTACTGCCTTAACACTTCAATGCTGATTATTTATTATGCTTGCTTTAAATAAATAAAAAAGACCATAAGGAAAATTAGCACAACAGCTGCAAATGACATTCACTTTATCAAAATCCACTCTTAAGCTAAGGTGCATTTATGCTTTTTAAATTTATATTTATTCTTAAAAATTATTGAAATACAATGATAAAAATTTAAAAACTAAAATAAAAAATATAGTTGCCAGATGAAAATTACAGTCAAAACAATAAAGTTAATTTATGATGGTGGCAGAAATTTATCACAGTTATGATTGTCAAGTGTTTATTTAATGACAGCGAGAGTGAGGAAAGGGAATGCAGAAATGAAGATTCTATCTATGGGATTAGGAACCAGAAATTCAACCTAACTCTCCCACTAGGCCAAGAGGAATCCAAATACGTGAATTGGCAATTGCTCAAAGGCAATTAGTGGAAAGCCGCACTGAAATTAGAGTAGTTGGAATATAGAATCAGAACTCCAACCGTGGGAGAATCATAGGATCTGGGTCTGAGCGAGGAGTGCATATGTCAGAACTGGGCCTCTTCAGTGGTTTAGATGGAGAGTGGATAGCATACCACATGCACATGGAAGCTATGGCAGTCCACTGGGTCCTGTAGTATAGGGCACCTGGTACTACAGCAGAGGAAAGAGGGCAGAACAAACTAGCCAACTACTCCAGCCAAGCGTTGACAGCACATATCTGGGCAAACAAAGGCTCTAATGTGGACTATGTCATCAAATCGACCTCTGAAGGACCTGCTCATCCACAGATTGATGAGACTGACATCATTTCAGAAGTGTTAGAACCACTTGAGCAGAACCCTTGGAGTATGCTTTACATTAGAGACTCTGGGATGACATCATGTGGCTGTTCCCCATCCCTGGGAATTGAGGTAGCTGGGAGGCTGGATGTGGCTTCTCCTCTCATCTCACTCCTTCCTTCAGATATAGGAAAGAAGAAAAAGAAAACAGGGAAACAACAGTCTCACCCACTATCATATAACCTAGACACCTTTCCCACCCTAATCAACAATGAAAACATTATCAAATATAAAATTGAGGATGAAAAACAGGTTGATTAGGAATTAGTACTCCAATAGGGAAAAAACTCTTCCTAAGGCATAGCTTAAGCTTTTGTGCAATGCTCACAATTTAAATAAATTAGTTGAGTTGGAAATTGGTAAGATAATTAGAATCATAATACTGTTTCAATGTCATCAGAAATTGTACTTTCTGAAAATAGAGATTATTTATAAAGAATGAAATTTATAGAACAATGACTATGGAATTATTTCTCTAAAATAATTTTGAAGTCTTTAGTTGTCTATGCAATTAATTATACTGCTACTTATTCCTGAGTTTCAAAACATGAATTTTAATTGTACAACATGTTTGCTTGATCTGATTTTACATACAATGAAGATTATCAACTGTGTGAGCATTACTTGCTAACTTGTGGTCAATATTTTCCATTGCAAAAGTCATTAACATTTTTAGCAAGTTACAGAAACAATGCTTATTACATAATACATAAATTAAAATACTTCAAAATCAAATGTAATTCCAATGCAATATTTTTGAGTAAATAAGCATGCAAATTTTTATGGGAAATTAATTTAAATATAAATGATATGTGATTGTATCTAATCTGAAATTTAGGGTACTAAAGGATAAACTCTTTACAGTACTACTAATAATGGATTTTTAAAAGTTAGTGATTTTGTTGTAGTGTTTCCTTTTATTTTTTTCCTGGTTCTCAGAGTTATGCTTTCAAAAGCGCTGCCAAGACTTTGCTTTTGTTGAAACTACCATTCTTTGGCCAGGTGTGGTTCCTGCTCCAAGTCTTGTCTGCATAGAGTATTTTTCTTCCTTGGAATGCATTCAGTGGGGGTGCACAAGGCTATTTGTTTCCACTTAAAAAGCCACAATTCTAATGCAGTTTAATTTTTAATGGGGAAATAGTGACTGATGCTTAATTTATCAATCATTAACAGAAAGTGTGGCCAGTTGTCCCCCAAACTTTCAAGATGATGGAAAAACAAGGAAACACAGTGAATCTATCACAAAAGACTTAATATAAAGCAGTGTCCTGACCGGATCCTATAATATAAAAAATATATCAGTGTACTGCCGCATGGAATTAACAGCTGCATTAATACTGTGTATTAATGTTATGTTTATGGTGTAAGTGAACATGCTGTGATCATGACTGGAGGACATCAAGAGGAGATAAATGTATGCTATCTGTAGATCTTTTGTAAATCTAAAATTATCTTAAAGACATAAAAAATCACTGAAACGTAATAAAAATTGACAAATGCTTGCATTTTGTGATAGAATTAATACAGGATATGATTATGGTTTATAATTGGTAGGAGAAGTGAGGGAAAATATAAACAATCTTTGATGCAGACCTTTAACAGTCCTCCAAACAACCTAAGTTTTCATAGATATTTATTTTATCTACTAAATATATTTATATATGTTATATATTTACATTTACATATACATATTTCTTTAACATTTACATCTTAGATGGCAGTATAAGGTTTAAACTGATGGAGAATCAGTAGCCATGGTGTAGCTCAGAGGGCAGTTACAGGAAATGACAGAGGACAAGCCGATGGCAGAGTGGTTTCTGGAGACCTTGGAAGTGGGAAAGCAGCATATATGATGGAGTGGTGTTGTAGTGACCAGACACCTCAGCAACAATGGGCAAGTGGGTGATCTGAGCTTCAATAGGAGCCTCATGACCCAGCAAAAACACTGATGAACAACATACACATTTCCGTTTTTCAGTTCCTATTTAGCATCTTAAAAAAAATTGATGTGATCTGCTTTTCAATAAATTTTTGTTTTGAAAGCTCATAATTGTGTGATATTATTTAATAACATAGATTAAAATCAAGCTTTAAAAGTGATAATTCTTGTGACATCTCTAACAGGTATGGTATTAATATTGCATAATAAAGCTGAGAGGAAGACCTTGTTGCACTTCATGAGATACAAGGAGATTGTATCAGTCTTCCCTTGTTTCTTACGTTTCCATCAGTGACCTTATCATAAGCAAAATGAAACTTGTTTCTCTTCCATTGGTGTCTCTTTGCAATATGTCCGCTGCATCAATAAAAAGGCAGAATCAAGAATAAACTGACATAGTAAGAGCAGAAATCCATACGAAGAAGTGATAAATCACATATCACAAGATGAAACCATAAGGAAATAGCTTCAACAAATTGCCATACATATTTCTTGGAGTTAGAGAAATGAATCAGAACTGTGTAAATGAGGAAACCTTACTTAATCCGGTCCTGTGTAGGAAGTCATTGCTGGCATTCAGGTGAACTTTGCACACTTGCACACACACATACACACACACACATACGTTGCAAGAGAGTTACATCTATGCCATATCTAGCTTTTCAAAAATGTGTTTGGGAATGCATTTCTGTTATCACACACACACACACACACACACACACACACACACACACACACTGCTTTTCCAATAGAAAGGTCATAGAGCAGTAAACAGCAAGGACTGAACTACTGAGTCCTGGGCATCTAAACTCATTTTCCTACTTAGGAAGCAAGACTAGTTGCAGAAAGCTCTTTTTTCCAGACCGAGCAGGGGAGAACCCTGCGAGCCTGTGACATCACACGCTGAAGCACAGAAACGCTTCATGAGGAGTAAAATTGTATCAGGGTCGCCTAACATTCATTTTTAAAGGGCTAATTCCAAAAAATGTAACTGAAGATTGTGTGAGTGTGTTGAGGTAATTACAAAAGCGTGCTCTTCATCCTTGTCAGTGGCAGCAGATTCACTGGGGCCTGGAGATGTGTGCTTGCAGGGGCCAAGAGGACACGGGGGGTGGGGTCATCAATTTTGTGTAAGAGACACCCACCTGCCCCTGTTGAGCCCAACACTACTTGCTGTATCTGTAACACAGGAAAGCTTGAGTACACCCCCAGGTGATGTGTAAGAACAAATGGTTACACTTACACCAAGGAAGGCTGTGAAACCATAATGGTAGTGGAAATTTGGCATTTGCAACAGCATTGGAGGAAATGGAGGTCATGGTACTAACTAGAATAACTCAAATACAGAAAGACAAACATTACTTCATTTCATTCAAATATGTTGTCCGAAAATACTGGTTCTTGTATAAAAGTTGGAAATAACCTCATAGTTTTCCAGGTTTGAGGAGGGTAATGGAGAAGGAGCGATTGGGAAAAGCTAAGTAGCACTGGCTTACATCTTGGTATTTGGGTATTATACACTACGGTGAAGATGGATGTTAATTTGTTACATATCTGCCTCTATGAAGAAATTATAACGCAGTACTTCCAGAGGTCTTCACCATAAAATATTTTAAGTGTTTACATGCAAACTAATTGTGCATTACACATTGGATACATGTAAAAAAACATCTCATAATATGTTAGAAATAATTTTTATACTTCTTGTATTTTAAATTATATACATGTACGTACTATTTAGATATTGTGTTTTCCTGTTTAATTTCTAATGTGTTGTCTCAATTTAATTCTACAGATCGTAAACTAAATGCATCATAGTGTTACATGCAGGCAATCTATTTAAAATTCTAACTCAATGAAGGTAATCCTTAAATTTGCTATCTTAGTGATAATCACCCAGAATTTCCTTCTATATACCCAGTAATGTGGAAATTATTACCAGCAACAGGAAACCTCACTGATATTCAAGGCAACTCACTGACTGTTTAAATATATCTAACTTTCAATTCCGTCATACACAAGTATTGACCGTTTATTTCCATGCACGTGGTGTCTCAGTCCCTTTTACGGTGTATAGTTCCTTATTTCTGAGTCAAGGTGTAGGACACTCTCCTCCATCTGAGTAAGTGATCCATCGGTGTACGCCGAGACCACGGCTCTAAAGGGTGACCTACACATCTTTCTGAGTTTTCATTGCTGATTTTCTATTCATGGCAGCAGCTCGATTCTTTCTGACTCTCCAGAGGCATATTCAGCACAGAGCCAAAGTGACAGGAGTATAGATACATGCTCCGTGCAGTTGTCATTTCCTGCAGTTTCTCAGTGTAGTTTTGACAGATAGTGTAACTTTGCCCTATTCTATGGGTGGTTAGACGACATTTGCTTCATAAATTGTCAGCATGTTCTCTTTTCAAAGTTGTAAGAATGACCTTAAACAAAGACAAATGCCTTGTTAGAATACTAAGTTTCTTCTAAAAAATCTATCTTTCAGATAGAATATAAAGATATTTTCTTATTAGCACATCCAAAACTTGGAAGCACACGTGAGCTAAGAACAGCCCTGAATGAGTTATTTAATGACCTCAAGTACACTTGCACTGGGTTCTCCTACAGCCTTCCAAGGGTTCTCTAATAACGATCATATCTGCAATGTTGTACAAAGCTGTATTATAAAACTGCAAAAATACTCTGCTGTGAACGAGCTGAGCCTTTCTTTATAACTACATAACTTACTCCAACTTTACATTGTTTAGGGTTACACAATCACTTGCAACTCCCCAGTACTTTTACTAATATTCTTTGTACCTTTGGGCTAAACACTGCCTCTGCTCAAGTTATCTTACTGCTATTACCTACTTCAAAACCTAGATTGGAGTTTTGGTCGTTGGCACTTGATCTTGCATATCTGTCCATTACCTCATACAAAATGCTGGTCATTCCCACCACCGTCATCCAGGATGTACAAGGCTATGGCAGCGGGCTGTTCTGGGCACATGCAGTGCGGGAGTATCCTCCGGTTAGGATGTGCCATACGGATGGATGCAGATCAGGTCAAGAGGCACCTGGTTTTCCTTCTTGGTTCTTCCTGTGCCAGTCTTGGGGGGAATTACTTAACCAGACAGTGTTTATGCTGATTGTTTCAGTGACCTTGCAAACCCCATCACCGTTGCACAATTCTACACCAGTCATCTCATCAATTTTACTTCCTTGTACTTTTCTTTCAAGAGAGATTTGAAAATATATGTTATAATCTTACTTAACTAAATGAAGTAAGTAAAGATGATTGGTCTATCTCTTGCATAACTTTTTCAATGATATTAAATCATACTGTTCCCTACATAACTTGGAAGATTCCTTGACTGCATATTAGCAAACCTGCTCTGTGAATCTGTACCACTTAAAAATAAAGGTTAATATAGCATTTTTAGGTACAAATTTAAAAAAAAATCTCAGTACAACACTGCTTTTGTAGATTTAATGCATATAAGACATTTTTTCGGTACCTGAGTTCTAATTTTTTCTTCCTGAATTGTGTTGCTTTTTTTCCCGTACAAAATAGAATCTCTTTTTATGTGGTGTATTTCAACAAATGATTATGGCACACAGAACTTTTTGCTACATCTGATCTGCTGTTATGCAAATTGGGGGCAAAATGCCATAAAGTTAGAAAAACCATGCAGAAATGGTGTGCAAATGCTTTGTGAATAAAGACCCTAATCTTGGTTACTAGTTTCACCATCTGTTCTCTAGTCATGCAGTTTTTTTTCTAAAAATATGTGATATTACAGGAGAATTATTAAAAAGCCGTGGGAAGCAAGCAGCTTCTTTTTATTTGTTTGAAACTGCGCTCATCTCTGGAGAGAGAGGACAGATGTGCTCTAGAAAGAATACAAAGCTGAGATTTTCACACAAAATAAAATTGTGAAATGAAAACGAATTCTAAGAGAGTCAAGAATACTGAGCAGTAATTGAATTGTTCACATGAGCTAAGGTTTCAGAAACAGCGATTACAAGGACTAAGAAAGTTGTCAGTAATATTTGTGGCTTTCATTTAAAGAGGAAATTTGCCTAGAAAATAAATATAGATATGAGCAACACTTAAGCTGTTTATATCTATCACTGTTACACGATACTGATAGAGCAAGAAGCTCATTTTTTGTTTTTTTTTTACAAAATTGATCAACAGATTCTGAGACACACCCCAACTCTTGCACTTGAATACACACACACACACACACACACGTAAAGGCCTCTTACAGAAACCTGCAAGAATGACATTGGACTGTCATAAAAAGAAGACTCTAGATAGAATTCGTACGCAGTGTGCTAAAGATCCCTCCACATGTGAGCTGTTGTAATAATTATAAATTGCAGATGCCACCTCATACTTAAGTAAAGACCACTCAGGCAAACTAGTCGAAACATGCCAAATCCAGCTTATTCCTGGCTTACAAAAATGAATTGCATGATAATTATACTCTGTATAGGACATACACTCATAATTGGTTTAAATATTAGCACATTTTGTTCATGTAGTTGGCCTCATAGAAAACAGTTAGCATGAGCCAGCACTGTAGCACAGGACCAAGAGCAGTCACTTGCAATGCCGCATCTACATGGGTGCTCATTTCTGGAATGCATTCTCCACGCCCACACCAACTCCCTACACATAGATCAGACCACAACAGTGGAAGATGTTCTGAGAGCAAAACAGGATGGCGCACCAAAGATACTGCAAGCCCCCGAGAACAACCCGAGAGAAAGTTAATATTGAGTATAAAGCAATGACGATTAAACAGTCACAGTGGATTTCTTGACTTGAGCAATTAATTTAGAAGATATACATCAGTATTATGTTGTGAAAACATTAGATTATTAAAACTATTGCATTTACCCCAGAAGGAAGTATGCCTAAGTTTGTAAAGTAGTAAAATCATAAAATTCATTCTCATACGAAATCTTTGATAGGTATAGGGTATTTAAGTGAAAATAGCTAGAAATTTCTGTGGAAGCTTACCTGTGGAAACTTCTGCCTCGTAGGATATAATTAAATACAGTGTATGTCATAGATAATACAGTCTCAAGAAATTTTGCTGAGTAGGTTTTGTTAAGGATTCATCTATTTTTATTTAAAAGGTCAATTTCACAGAGTGAGAGAATCTTCGAGTCTGCTCATTTGCCCCCAGATGCCCACGGTGGCCTGAGTTGAACATTAACCAGGCCAGGAACCAGGAACTTCCCCTGGGTTACCTACCCATGTGGTTGAAGGTTCCCAAATTTTGGATTCTCCTGCATTCCCAGGGGTTAAGCAGAGAGCTGGATGGGAAGTGGAGCAGCTGGGACCTGAACTAATGCCCATAGGAGCAGCAGGCTCCACAACATGGGTTAGTCTGATGTGGCACTACACTGGCCCCTGCTGGGCACTTTGAGTACTACTGTTATTACAGTCCCTTATAGTATTCCATGTTGTCTGTTTTCCCTTCACTCATTAATTCAACATTTATTTTGTATTTTCTAATGATAAATGAAAGAGATTATTACTGTATATATTTACAGTTTGTGATTCATAAAGTCAACAATACCTAAAGCACATTACTAGGGTGAATAAAACAAAAACTGGCAGGGAATGGTGTTGTGGAATGGTGTGTTAAGTGTCCTCCTGAACCAACAGCAGCCCTGATGGTGTTGTTTTGAGTCCTGGCTGCTTCACTTCTAATCCACCTCCCTCCTGATGTGTCTGAGAAAGTGGAAGAAGATGACCCAAGTCCCAGGACGCAGACATTTACGTGGGATATCGGATCCCAGGCTTTGGGCCATACTTGACTGTTTTCCCAGGCCACAAGCAGGAAGCTGGATGGGAAGTGGGGTTTTGGGATTAGAACCAGTACCCATATGGGATCCCAGAGCATTCAAGGTGAAGACTTTAGCCACTAGACCACCATGCCAGACCCCACACTATTTTTCAGTATCGGTTGGCACATTCCCACAGGAGCAAGGAATCTTTCTTTTGCCTTTTACCATTTCGATATTCATAACCATTCTTGGGTCACACAAAGTTATCAGGTTGAAATTTAGCTGCTTCTGAATGTCTTCAATTTTGACATCTCCCTGTTGTTGTCTTTCTCAGGGTTAGAGTAGAGGATTCAAGGATCTGGTGTGGCCTATCCGATACTTCCCAACCCATAAATCAGAGCCAATCACTTTTATACAGAATAAACATCAATATGCTTTTTCTGATTTTCCTTAGTGTAATTGCATTCTTCTGTTTTGGAACAAAGTATGGAGTTAGGTTGTAATTACTTGGACAAACACAGCCTACCACACTTACTCACTTGGTAGTTGAATACCCGCAAGATACCTGCTAATCTGTTGAAGAATTAGAAATGAACTATCCCACCATGACTAAATTCAGGCATGAGCCATCACATTGATTGTCTAGGGATTCAGTAGCCTTTAACATTTTCAGAAATCCTATAAAAGTGCAGAAATAAGTGTTATGTTGGGTGTCATTCTATCACTTCTATCAATGTAAACAACCAATACAATCTCACTTGGTGCAGCCCTTTGACTATTAACAGCACACTCGGCCATATTTTATTATACTGTTCTGATACCTGTACTGAGTAACAAGAATGGACTGTGAGAATGCTCATTGGAACGGCTGATTTAAAAATTTTACAAATTATATATATTAAAAAGCAAGCATCAAACTTGCCAAAACACTCATAAACAACTATTTGAGGACATTAAATATAAATACATGTGGTAGATTTTAAAAAAAGCAAAAACAGAACTTATTCAACAACAGTAAGTGAATATGGAAATCTGTCCAGAAACTAGCCCCACCGTCAGCTCTTTAGCTAACAAAACATCTCCCCCAGGAAAGCACGGTAGAGCTGGCAGAATGGCAGCCATTGCTGCCAATTGGCACAGCTGGGTATTTCTTGGAGCAAACCAAGGTTATTCCACATCAGAGAGATACTGGTGGAAAGTAACACTGATACCATAAAAAATAAATAAATAAAAATAAGCAAGGTTTCCATTGCAGCTTGTCTGACATGAAATGAGTAGAGGCAAGCTACAAAATGTCATTAGACATGAATGATTTAGGGAGAAACAACCTTCTTTGGAGAATTACAACTGAACAAGGAGGCAAACTATGCAGACATTCAGATATTTTTACTTAGTCTAGCTTAAGGGAATGATACATTATGTATAGCTAAAATAAAATTATTAAAAAAGAGTGCCCAGGCTCATCAGAGAGCAGAAACGTGACAATAGAAATGACAATGAGCTATTGTCTCACCCAGTTAGAATGGCTAGCATCAGAAAATCAAATAGGAACAAGTTCTGGGAAATTTGTAGAGAAAACATACACTAACAAAATGCACAGCAGGCATAAATGTATAAGATAGGATAAGGCAAGACATAGGAAATGGAGCTATCCAATTGCATTGGTATTAATCTGAAATAGATCGTGATAAAAGATATTTCATAATCCTGGGGGTAGATCAGAAAATAAAAGGTTTTTTTAAAACTGAGAAAATACATAGAATCAATTTATTTCATTGAGATAGATTTTCAGAAATAAGAATGATGATTCAAACTCTATTTGCATTTTTGTTTTCAAAGAAGTCATGATTTTTCTTTTAAAATTGATATTAATATTAGAATAGATTTCACATAAGTTATTTATGTTGAGTATTATCTCACATTTTCAAATAGTCTTATTGGTGTAAAAAGTTCTTTTCAATCAATGTTACCTTAATTTGCATCTCTGAATATAAACTGGATGGAGGATCCTTTCATATGCTTATTGACCATTTGGGGTGCTTCTTGGGCAAATTACCCCTGTGTATCTTTGCCACACTTTCCTGTTGTCTTTTTGTCCCTGACTAATGGAGTTATTTTTCTCCTGTGCTTTGAGATGATTCACTTGATATTTTAATTTAAAAAATCTGGTCTCAAAAGTGATTATGACTTCATTTCATTACTGGGTTATTCATTTGGGAGATCGCACTGCTCAGGTGCCCAGTTCCTGAGCTGCACTGCCACCTGTGCAGGCTGCACTGCATTCACTTTCCTTGTCATTCAGATGGCTACTTGGCAATAGTAACAGCTCTGTTTCCTTAGCCTGTTTCATTTTAATTTTAACTGCTCTTCTTGTCCTATCTCATGGGATCTTTTGTTTGTTGTTGATAGTACAGTTGTTGTTTCAGCCTTGGGGAGGTCTCTCACAGCCCAGTTGGTGCAACAACACACCTCTATATTGATGGCAGCATAAACATGTTCCAACTTTGTGCGCAGTGTCAAACAGGGAGGGGGGTGTTATAGATACATAATTAGACATCGTGTTCAGGCCTCACATGTAAAGGCATTAGGAGAAGGACATTTGAAGATCTACTCATTCTTACCTTTTCCTCCACATTAGGGAGCTCTCAGACAACTCGCAGCAGCTCTGTGGAATGTTTTATACTCAATGGTTCCAAGACATCTTAGCATTTACACCAGAGTTTGCCACCCAGCCCATGACGTCACCGGACACATTTAGAGTTCTAGTATGAAATCAGAGCAAAAGGTAAGGAGCCAGATTTAGTCCACAGTCCTTACAGAATGCTTCCTGACACTATTTGTTGCTTGACTGAAATTCACTTATTTGGACCAGCCCCTAGCTTCTTGAATATAATGATTTCTATGAATATGCATTATATAAAATTGCTTTTACCATATAAACATGTAGAGAGAATATCTGAATTCAAAGCAGGATGCTAGAGTGGTCTGAACTATTCTAGTATTCTATGTATCTGCTATCTAGTATCTAGTGGCATAGTGGGTAAAGTTACCTCTAGCAACATTGGCAGCCAATATAGCTGCTAAATTTTGTTCTGTTTGATGCCTTTTCAATCCTGTTCCCTGCTAATGCAACTGGCATATAGGTGCAGGATTGCACAAATGTTTGAGTCTTAGAGCCCTCAAGGGAAATCGCCAAGAAGCTCCTGCCTGTTGATTTTAACCTTGCCTGTCCCTAGTATTGTGGCCATTTTGTGAGCAAACCAGAACATGGAAGGTCTTTTGCTTAGGAATATATTCTCTCTTGCATCTCCTGTGTATAAGATAATTAGATAAGTGAGATAAAATATGTGAAAGAGGTTTCAAAACTGTAAGAACTATTATAGGAGCCAATGCTGCTATGTTACGGGTTAAGCCACCATTTGCTATGCAGCATCCTACATGGACACAAATAGACAGCAACAAGGTCCTACATGGGAACTTCTGTGCGTCTCAACTTAGTAATAACCAAAGACTCAGGAACAGAAGAAAAGGTAAATACAAATTTCCTACAATTTCCACATGTTGGCTATAGTTGTAAGTTGATTCTAAGGGTAGATGTTTATTATATATTCTAATATATTTTGTTCTGCATATATTCTAACATAATTTAATATTAATAATAGTAAATGATAAATAATGATTAATAATCAGTATTTCAATCCAATTGCTTTTCGTATAAATATGTACAAGTTGCTTTAAAAACTTCATATTTTAACGTTCTGTGAAATTAGATTTTCATCATGTATAAGCTTTTTCTGTTTGCATTATGGAGTTGTTTGGGGATAGTGGATGGATGTGGGTTTCATGTGACTGGCAGAAGCCCAACTGCTCTCAGCATCCTCTGCTGCCTTCCAGGGTGCGCATCAGGAGAATGCAGAATGGAGATGAGATCCAAACCTTGACACTCCGATCTGGAGCTGTTGTCCCAAAACCATCTTGGCCGAGGCTTCCTCTATATGCTACATCTTATGTCAGTCAGTCCTAAAAACCATTCTTTATAGTGTGCCTGGTTCCTATTTCACATGAAAAGTCCTGTGAAACATCATGAACATTACACATTAAGGAACCGTTAAGCCTGGATTTAAACCCAAGTATTACTTATGCAGAAGATATTTCATGTCACTAGGTAACTTTCCTTTTTTCACATGTTTATATTTTCTTAAGATGAGAAATGGAAGGTGAAATAGGTTAATTTGGCTACTGGGAGGCGCATAACTTAACGAGTTCAAGAGTGATGTTATTTGGTCAATGTTTATAAAATTACTAGATTTGAAGAAATTTTTATCAGCAAGATTAGTCATTTGCATAAACATGACCTGATAATTTTTACTTTCAATCAAATGATTCATGATGTAATCTGAATACAAAATTTTAACAAAAATATTGTCTAACCAAATATGCTTTAATAATAAATGCAGTGCAAAAATGACTCCCATGCTCACGTTTACCTTTGGAAAAAAAGTTATTTGAAAAAATGAACATAATTGATAAGCTATTGGCTAAAAAAAAAACAGAACAGGAAGACAATCAAATGATTGAAATCACAAATGAAACAGTAGGTGTTACAATTGATACCAGAAAAGTAAAAAACAAAAACAAAAACCTTTAGGGATTGCCACAAATATGCATACCAGCAAATTGGAAATTCTGAGAGAAATGAGTTGATTTCTGGGCAATTTGTACAAATTGAGGTAGGAAAATACAAAAAATCTGAATAAGTCAGAGAACAATGCTAGAACTGATTTTATAACAGTCAGGCTCCCAACTGCTGACTTCTACCACACTTAAATAAACCAGAAACATGTTTAGTAGTCATTCTGGTCTATTTTTTATTAAAAAGCAGTAGCCCAGCAGTTGGCATATTAGAGAGCATGAAAAAAATTTTAAATCGCTGATTTACACAAATGAGCATTAATATATATATATGTAAATAAATACTGGATAAGTGCATTGCTCCATACTAATAGTACAAAACTGATAGTAAATAGAAACCTGCAAATCAAATAAGATTAGACGGCTTTGTTCACGTGAATTGTAGTAATTTTAGCTGACCAACCTGTGCTAACGAAATCCCAGTTAAAATTATAGCCAGATAACCCGAAAGCCTCGGTCTGTGTGGCTGCTGTAGCACATTCCTCCAGGAGTGTCTGTAATGCGCTTGGAGCACAGTTAGGTTTAATCTTGACAGGGAGGAGGAACGAAGCTCAAGGACACCTCCATTTTTTCTAACAACTTCTCTAGAACAGGAAGAAAAACATGTGGCATGCATTTCTGCTTCCAGACAAAGATGGACTTACAATGAAACTGTTCCCTGTATCCTGACAATAGGATGCTGCACTCTCTGCCATTGTCCGTGCCCACAATGGTGGACATATGACTGAGTATGAACTATATTTTAGTAATGATATAGAGGAACTAGGGGAGGGGGAGGGAATTGGGGCGGGGATAAGGGAAATGCCAGGAGCCTATGGAACTGTATCATGAAATGATAATACTAATAATAAAATGTAAAAAAATACAAAAAAATAATAGCACCTAATAATTCAGCTGATTTTTTTAAATCTCCAGATATTTTCTCCCCTCTTTTCTCCTTTTCTCTCTCTCTGCTCTCCTCCCCCATAATAATCTATATACTATATGTTATGTGGAATACATATATTACATATATTATGCATATTATTTTTATGGGTTAGATATTTGCAAATAAAGTCTGAAACCCTAACAAGGATTCTAAAACTGATTTAGAATCTTTACATTTGAGATCCACTGTTGCAAACATACCACATACGTCAGGCAAACTCTCAACTCCACCCTGATATTTTCTATCCTCACAATCAATCAAATCTTCAGGCTGCAGTTGCTCCCTGCTCGTCATCTCTAGCGTGTACAGTAGGTATGCAAGCAACCCAGGATATTTTCAAATGAGAGCTTGAATTCAGCTTGACTAGGATAAAAATATTGTGTTATTCTTGTCAATTTCTTTCAAAGAGCCTAGGTAATCTTGCAGATATATTTTCAATTTATACACATATGTCCTCAGACAACAAATTTACACCCTTTCTATATAATAATCCTCATGGCATCTTATACTTGCATTAATTCTAAGCAATTTGCTAAAGTCTCCAAATCGCCATAGGTAATTTGTAAACTGTGTGATTTAATAAGGTAAAGCATGGTATCCTCTTCCTGGAATCTGGAGGTGGTAGGCTGTCGGTGCTAGAGACCAAGTTCAAACTCCACAAGTAACATTCTGCAAGTGACCAAAAGTCCAAGGTGAAGATCAAGACTGCAGTTGGGCAATTGTCCAAGCCACAGAAAGGTGTGCTTTGAGGTAATTATGTACTGATTTGTGTACTTGGGTCATACTGTTGCTTGCTGATCATCAAATGATTGGCTGGTTGGAATAACTATAGGGCATAGCTATCAACGTTTGTGCCACATCCATTTCTGTGATTTGACTCCCCCAGCAGTTCAATAAAAGCATCAGCAGGCAATCCAGGCTGATCTCCTTTACCAGGGAGAGAGAACTCCCTCCCCACACTCCACTTCTGTAGTCTTTGTCTTGTGCCTGTCTGATTTCCTCGTGTTCCCAGTTGCAGGTACGCTCCCACTCCAACTCTGATCATGCCACACTTGCAGTATAGATTTTGCCACTTTCAATAGTGTATCAAAAATAAACCTTTTTTGTGTCGCCAATATTTTTCTTTCATTTATCTACTGCTGAGAAACAAACTACTCCTGAACTTGACCTAAATAATTATATTGGTTTACATAATTCTTCAAGTTGACTGGTCTTTCCCTGGACTCACTCATATAGTTACTTTCAATTAGCTACCAGCAGGGCTCTGAGCTCAGCTTAGAATAACTAACAGGATCACGAACTCCTCCTTGTTACATACTCCACAGGAAACACACACACAGACACAACAAACACAAAAACTTTTGGTGCATTCCATTGGTAACAATTAATCCTTAAACAATCCAGATTCATAATGAGAGACAAAAAAAACAAAACCTCTTGTTGGCAACTGTACAAAATTCACTTCCACAGTGGCATGATTTGATAGCAAGAATGAAACTTTGTGCCCAGTTTTGCGATCTATGCAGCCGTTGTTAATACTATTGCTGTAGTGAAATCCACTTAGGTCTGGATTAAATGCCATCCACCGTTCACTAGTGTCTATGAGCATTGGGAAGGGCCAGTCTGGCACGTTATGAGAGCAATGAGCCAGGGACCTGATGCAATCAGATAATATGCCCTAGACAAATAGTAAGAAATGGCAAAGACCAGAGAGATGGAGAGGGAGACACTGGACTTGGGCTAAGAAGACAAATTATGAGCAGTAAGACAGGCGAGAACTAAGAGGAAACCAGCTGGGGTAGAGAATGTATTGTGATGTCATTAGAATGTATTGTGATGTCAAATAGGCAAGAGTACAGTTTAATGCCCAGACTTCTGAACCTAAGATTCTTACACCTTTAATCAGTCCTATATCTCACCAAGTAAGTTTATGCCTGTGATGGATAGGCAAAAAAACATACAATGCAACAGTAAAATTACCAACATATTATCAACTCTCTGGCTTTCCCAATCTATCGTACATGCTACAGCTCATTTGCCTGAACTATTATTTGACTTATTGCTTCGTAAATGTATGCTCAGTTTTGTATGAGGGCACATGAGGTTAAGCTGTGGCTGTGGTGCTGGCCGCCCACTCTGGGGTTTCAGTTCCAGCTCTGCCGGCTCAGCTAACTCATGTCTGCAGCATCTGAGGATGCGTCAGGTGACCCGAGCACCAGGGCCCCGACACTCAGCTGGGACACGAGTGTGGAGTCCTGGCTCCTGGTTTCGGCCTCACTCAGACAGCTGCAATGGTAAGCTGTGAAGTGAACTGGCAGATACATGTGCCTGCTCAATCTCTCTCCCCTCGCCCTCTCTCTCCCTGTCTTTCTCTCATTCTGTTCTTAAAATGCCCAAAGAAATCTTTAAAAAATTATGTACCATCATCTAATACTGTAATATATTGATTCAATATAAATTTAATTTTACACCATTTCATTTCATAAAGCACTTGTAAGAGTTTGGACCCCCTCAAATGATGAGTTTCCATGTCACAGAACATTTTAGTCTGATTTGATTAATCACTGAGGAAAAATAGCTTGTCTAGTTACAGCAAATATCATGTTTATAGAAAGTCACTGTTACATACTGATCACTATTCTGTAGGCAGAAAACTCACTCGCTCAGTCACACGTAGTTGCCTGACACATAGCATGTGGAGTTCTCCCCCCACAACCACGTGCCTACAATCTATCTACCTTCTCTGGACATGAGAAACGGCCAAATGTGAAAAAAAGAAAAAAAAAGAAACAGCAAAAGATAGCTACACTTTGGAGGGAATCAGAGGGGATGGCGTTGTGGCAGTGTAGGCTAAGTTACTGCCTTTGACACTGGCAATCCTATGGTTGCAAGTTCAATCCCGGCTGCTGCACTTCCAACCCAGTTCCTTGCTTATGACCTGGGAAGGCAGCAGCAGATGGATGCCTCGTGTCCTCGGGCCCCTGAACCCATGAGGGAGACCCGAAAGAAGCTCCTGGTCCCTGGCTACGGATTGCTTCAGCTCTGACCACTGCAGCTATGGGGGAATGAACCAATGTAAGGAAGAGTCTCCCTACCTCTCTCTTTCTACTGTGTTCTGTAACTCTGCCTTTAAAATCAAAGCAAAACTTTAAAAATTGGAGAGGAAGATGGAGCTGGAAGCCTCATTGATATAAGAGTTTTGTATTCTTTGAAGTTTTTTTTTTAATTTTTATTTTTTCAGGTGGGAAGGCAGAGCTCACTTTTGCCAGTTCAGTAGCTAATACATGAGAAACATTTGCAGTTTTTGTATTTAAGTAAATTAGAAGGCTTTCACAAAAACTAGAATACTTTTTAAGGTGTTAGATCATTTTATTTAAATGGCCTTTTTAAAATATTGGCTGAAAATTCGGCAGTTTAGAAATATCAATTTGACATTCTGTTGACTATATGCATTTACTATCAAGTCAGGAATCCTGTGCAGTAACGGTGTTACCCCAGATTTCGTACAAGAATGTATTCCACAGAAAAATGCACCTTTTTCAACTTGTATTTGAAAAGTTTGATCTTCATTTTATATTGATAATTTTCAGTTCCATATTTTTGCATAAAATCTCTGCTAATCCTTGGCTGTGAGATTAGAGCAACAGGAAAGAAAGCATGCACGCTTCATTTGAGCACATCAATTTAGCAATATCCACATATTTAACTTTAGTGCCAAAATGATTTTTAAGAAAGTTATATATCCAAAAGCAGCTTTAGAAGGGTTATCCAGGAACCTTAATGATAACCCAAAGCTTTTCTTTTCATTTTATGTAATTCAAAATTAGTAAACTCATTTGAAATGAGTTCCCAAGTATTAACAGCAATTTAATGTACTCCTTGGCAAGTATTGCAAGTCATTTTTTGGCTTAGTTTTGCCTTTCCAATTTTTAGGTTAAGTCTCTCTGGAAACATTAATAATGAGAGTGTATTTTTTATAAATCACTCACTACACGCAATAAAAGCAAGCTATTATTCCTCTTTGTGCTTCTCCTCAGGCCAATTGCAATGCAGCAGCGCAGTGCGTACCCAGAAAGGGAACTGAAACGTGAAACGACAGTAGCAAATACAGAGATGGCTTCTCCCTCCCAGTGGCAGCACTCCAACGTGGACACAGAATATAAAATCCAGTAAGTGCTGTCCACCTAAAGTCCACTGGAAAAACTGCACTTCACATTGGCAAGCAGAGTTCTAAATCCTTCGTAGGCAGTCAGAAATTTTATATAAACAATTTTAAAAGTACAGACACAATGACTTCCATAGACCAGGAGGCAATATTCAGATATTTTGCTGTAGAATGGAAAATATAAAAGATACGCACAATACTAACATAAACAGGTTGCAGGATCTTGTATTTCCTCTGATTCTTTGTAGAATTTATTTATCTAATGCCTAAAAGCTAAGCCTGTATCACCTATACTTTCTTACTTTATAAGCAATCGCCTGAATTTCCTGGGTAGAACATTACTGTGTATCAATGTTTTAAAATATTACTTTCTACGTTTTCTGCACTTTCAATGTCTTATTTGTTAAATGGCACTTCAAAGTCCTTACTGATGAAACTTGCGAAGCCAGTTACAGATGCATTCAAAATCTCACTGAACACTAATTTCCATCATTTGCCTGTCCAAACTTCAGTTAAAAGTAACAGCATATGCATGCTTGGTACAAGATTCACTGAGGCCTAATGTTCTGTGTTCCTTTGATGACTGGGAAAATGAGGAGATCTCAGATGGTCTGTCTTCAAGTCTCCCTGCCCTCTAATTTCCTGTGGATAAAGTCCCCTAGCAGGTAAACATCTTTATCAAATAGATCCAATGTGGCCCTTGTGTATTCCTGAATAGCAGTTTGCAGTTCTCTGCCAGTTCACAGAAATTATTCAGACACATCAATTACATACTCCAAAGGAAGCGAGGGAGACGTTACACTCTTCCTAAGAATATTTCTGCCCTCAGAGCATCTACTCTTTACTCACAAGTACAAAACCTCCTGTATACTGCGCAGCAACCTTCCATTTGGGCTCTGGTTATGTGAATGGTAAATTGTCGTCAGTCTCTTCTGGTCAGCAATGGGTCGTGTGTTTAGACACCCCTTAACTCTGAATTATACATCATCTTCTTGTAATAAGATAAAGAGGAGAAAGCTAAAGCCTTGCTCAGTAATTTTTTTACACAATAAATCTCAAGATGTTTAACATAATCAAATTTCAAAACATTGCTACCAAGAACTAAATAAATAAAAAATATTGCATATACATCAAATAGAAATGTGACATTGTTAGGAAATTAATATTATTTGTAATAATCTATATATTTAATTCAACTGTCAGAATTTTTCTTTTTTGAAGCATTAAAAAACTTTATTCTGGATTGAGCACCGAGGCATAGTAGGGTAAGCTTCCACCTTTGGTACTGGTATCCACATTGGTGTTGGTTCGAGCTCTAACTGGTACACCTCTGATCCAGCTCGCTACTTAGGGTTTGGGAAAGCAACAGAAAATGACACCAGTCCTTGGTCCTTGCAAACACATGGGAGATTGAAAAGAGACCCCTGACTCCTGCCTTCAGACTGGCTCAGTTCTGTCAATGAGATTGTTGGGGAAGTGAGCTGGTGGCTGGAAGATCCATCTTTCACCCTCCTTCTCTCTCTGATTCATCTTCTCTCTATAATTGTTCCAAATTAAAAAAAAAAGAAAAGAAAAAGAAAACAGAAAAAGAGAAATATCCATCCTAAAATCATATGGGATATGTCGTGATCCCTAGTAACAAAAAAAATCTGAAAAATATAGCAGGAGGAAAATTGTGCTGACATGGATTTCAAAGTTCAAAAGCTTCAATAATCAAAGCAGTGTGCTGTTGAGATCACACACTCATATAAACTAATGGGACACACGCTCTCTGACGGAGAGTGACCCCAAGACTTTTTCTCATGTGTCTCTTGGCCATGTGAGTTTCATTCTTTGACAAATGCCTACTCATGTCTTCTATCTCTTAACTGCCCATTTATTGTTTGTTTGATATTATTCATTTTGTGGAACTCTTCAGAGATTGTTCTATCATTTTGGTGGTTTGAACATGATTTCACTAGCCATCAGGGAAACACAAATAAAATAGCAGTGAATAAAAATAGTGAAGGCTTCATCTGACTCCAGTTAAAATGGCTATCATACTAAAATCAGAAAATAATAAACACTGACAAGGCTGTGATGGAAAATGTGTGGTAATCCACTCTTATGTGCACACACACACCCACACACAGGCACCTGGTTAGAAAATTTCATTGAAGCAGCTCCATTTTCTTGAATTTGTATTATTTTATTGCAAAGTCAGATATACAGGGAGGAGGAGAGACAAAGAGGAAGATCTTTTGTCCCATGCTTCACTCCCCAAATGAGCACAACGGCCGGTGCTGCACTGATCCAAAGACAGGAACCAGGAACCTCTTCCGGGTCTCCCACGCAGGTGCAGGGTCCCAAGGTTTTGGGCCATCCTCGACTGCTTTCCTAGGCCACAAGCAGGGAGCTGGATGGGAAGTGGAGCTGCCAGGATTAGAACCGGCGCCCATATGGGATCCCAGCACATTCAAGGCGAGGACTTTAGCTGCTAAGCCATCACGCCGGACCCTGATTTATATTTCTTACATCAATTTTTGTTGAATTTATCTAGGACTGTCTAGAAAATTAGAATGCTATTTAATGTTCTTTTTTTTTTGATGTGTTTAAAATAGTATGAACCTACCCACTCAAAATATTTAATACTATATTCTATTCTATACCATAATAACTTTTCTTAACAAAACATTAGTTTTTTTCTAGTGCTATCTTCCATAGATTTTGTGCTTAATATCTTATCTTTGGCTAAAGCCAAATTGGTGAGTAGAAGCATGCTGAGTTTTTCCTAATGTGCAATTCTTTCTTAGCAAATATACACATCTTAATACATTGATGTATGCACTGTGTTGTTTCTACAAATTTCTTTAAAAGTATTATTCTTTAAAAAATATTAATATAAAATGCCAAATCCTCAAACTGAATTCAAACATGATTGCAGTTTCTACTTATGTGGCGTAGACACACACTAGAATGTACTTCTCAGTGGGTTAACTGGATCAATACATGCAAATCCAGCAATGCAGAGCACACAGCATACAGTAAATACTGCACATTGTAGCAACAGACATAGAGGATTTTACTTGATAAACAAACAAGTCTGTAATTTAGGCAGCGCAGCATGAAAGTGGTAGCTACTGTTTTCTATTTTCAAACCCTGCTAAGTTACAGTGTATATTAAAGACTCCAAATGATTTGATCTTGCTAGTCATAAACAGGGTTTCCCAAAATCCCTTAATATTTCTAGGCAGCAGCTTAAATATCGGTAAATCATTGCCCGCTGACTTGCTGACTTCCAAAATTTGTAACTTGAAAATTCTGAGCGGGGTTTCTTTTTGTTGTTGTAGTTGTGTTCTGTTTTTGTTTGTTTGTTTGTTTAGTGACAACAGAAATGTGTGCTTTCTTTCTTCCTGCAGAGTCCCCCAAAATACTCAATTTACTAGAACTGAAAACTATTTCTCCTCTGATTTCCTTTCAACCTCTGCATTTCACTCTCAAGGACCTGTAATTGACCTATTATGTAAGGGGATCACAAAGTTCACAGAGCCTCACGTCCGAATCAAAGGTAATTAGTGTGTAAGGAATAAACTGACCAACCAAGGTAATCCACACCTATCCCAGCATTTAAGCTGGAAGCTACTGTTTGCAGGCAATGTTACGAAGCAGTGAGGACCAAGGTCATGGAGAGGCATGACAGGGCCAAGTCTAAAGAACAAAGTCAGTTGAAACAATAATCAAAGTAGATAAAACGAAAGAAACAGAAAAAGCAATTCACAACAGTAAATTAGAAATGCTGAGAAGCAGAAAACATAAATGAGGCAAGAAAAAATAAAAAAAAGATTTAAAAAAGGGAATCAAAACAACCCTCTAGATGTCTGATTCTTGGAGCTGGACTTTCCAAAACCTCCTCCTGGATTGGAGCGCCGTATGGCTTCCCGGCCGCCTGGCTGAGATCAAGTGCAGTTAGAGCACTGTCGCACTGCCGTTCCAAGCATCTCCCCTGTGGTTTCACCTTCACTCGCTTTATCATTTTTCATGAAATGGAGGAAGTCCCGCATGAGAAAACAGAAATACAATACAAAGTGAGTTAATTTCTGTTAGAGATGAATGAGTTTTATTATAGTTGTGCAAATACTAGTTTTATTTATATTTACAAATGGATATACTGTATGATGTGACAAATTATGCTCATATATTTTACTCAACATGCTTATTGTATATTTCCCAAATGACACAGAAGAACATTTGTGTAGACCCAGTTTATTCTCATGCAATCTGGTAATTATGACAACTTAGTACGAATTCTGAAATAAATTAGCAAAAGCAATTTCCACAATAATTGGAAAAATGTTTATGCATACTTATTTCTCTATGTTCTTTGAAGATTATTCTTTTTAAATTTATCCACTTTTTAGAAACTATGAAATTTAAAGGACTGAAAAAAAATGAGAGTACCAAAAGCACATTTGTGTTATAAACACTTCTTTTTTCCCAAAACTTTATTTCCAATGTTTCCAGAGAAGCAAGCATCTGATAAAATATCCAAAACAGTTTGCACACTGAAATAGTCATGTATCGGGCATTCCTTTGTAGCAAGTTGTAGTGACTATCCAGATTTGTAAACATATTGTTGACAGGTTAATTTCTAAATGCAGTCCACTTGCAGGAACTGTGTTAGCTTAACAATATCGAGTGTTTTGGGGAATAGACACCATTTGGGAAGTATTTTCAAGTTTATTTTAAGAGATGATGTTACCACCCTTGTTTTCCGACATGCATAATGAAAAATGGTGACTGGCATATGAAAAAAGATGCAGAGAGAGAGAGGCAGTGGCAGAGTCTGAGAAGGAGGTCTCCCATCTGCTGGGTCACTCTACGTATGGTGCACCAGGTTAAAGCCAGGAGCCTGAAACTTCATTCAGGTCCCTGTGTGAATGGAAGTGGCCTGAGATTTGTTCCACTTTCCCCTACTTTACTCTGTATCACAACTGCAGTCATTTATATAGAATTCCAGGTTGCAGGAAGCGACTCGATCTACTCTAACACTATGTTGGTCCTCTTAGGCTCATCTTGAATGTTTCACCTACCACAGTTCTCAAATTAGATCTGATTTTCATTTGTGAATTACTGTATTAGAAAACAATATCTAGTTACCAGATGTGGTCATAGCTACTGAAGCATAATAAACTCATGTCATCCTCAAAAGAGAAATATTTGTAGTATTATGTGTAAATAGTTACTCTGTTGCTTCATATGTATTATATATACTTTTTCGTATGTATTAAAGAGTATATGTTACCCAATACACATATAATGCAATCAAAAGCATAGCTGTGAACATAATCATTAATTCATAAACAGAAACAGTATTTTATCTTAAAATCAGTTTGCTAATATCTTAGAATCTATTTCAACACATGATCCCAACTTTCCTAACATGATTAATTTATTTTCTTTTACAGTGAAATATCTTCTTTCATTATTTTAGAGGTACATGCTTATTTGATTCTGTCCTCATTCACATTTTAAGTAGTTTCAGAGTTACCATTTTATATTACTGAGATAAGCCTGTTTATCTACCAGTGCACAGTATATATATGTAAAGCTCCCCTTTGTTTTACCTTGTAATATCTAGTCAAAACACTACTATCTTATTTTCCATAGTTCAGCTTGTTACATTACCACCTTCTTTGCCTGTCTAACAAACTTGTACTACAGAAAAGTTAATTGACTGAACTTTTCATGCTTCCCCAACTTACATGCTAGTATTTTAAAATGTTTTTGTGTATGTTGGAGTTTCAGCCAATGATGTATCTTTCTCCAAAGATGTGTCCATCACAATTCACCATTCAAGATAATTTCACAAAATCAACCCCTCTGTTGTGCGATCAGCTCCTTAATTATTGCGTCTTCCTCGGCCTTCCAGCTCCCATTAGCCACTAGGGTTTTTCCATCCCAATCACGTTGGCTCTTCTAGAAAAACTGAATAATTTAAACAACAAAAATATCTATTCTCATGAATATGTCGTTTTAGCAACAAAATTAGATTATATTAAACATGGAATCTAGTGCAACAGAGTGAATAGACATTTGTGAGGACTGAAGAAGTCACTTCTGCAAAGAATTAATAGCCAGAAAATAGCAGGACTCAACAACACCAACAAAAGGCAACGTTCTGGTTAACAAATGGAAGATCTTCCTGCTGATTGAATCATGAGTATGTGTATAGAGCATAATCATAAAAAGCCCACATTAAGTGTATGGAATATGGTACATCAAATGTGTATCAATACATATAAAAGAAGTACAGTAATATTTAAGAAGAAAGAGGGACAACACACCAAAGAGTAATATATGAAAAAAAATGACATCATTAGTCATAACAGAAACAAAAATCTGAACCAAAATAAGCTTTCCTTATTACAAAATCACAGAAAGTAAAAACTGCTGGTGAGAGTGTAAAGAAAGAGAAACTCTTACACCTTTAGTTACTGTGAAAAGCACTCACTCCATACCATGGTGCTTCCTTAAAAACCAAGGAGTTCAAATTGCCGTGTGGGGCCCAGTGTAGTAGTCTAGCCGCCAAAGTCTTCATCTTGCACATGCTCTAGGGACCCCATATGGGTGCCAGTTCTAATCCCATCAGCCCCATTTCCCATCCAGCTCCCTCCTTGTGGCCTGGGAAAGCAGTCAAGGATGGCCCAAAGCCTTGGGACCCTGCACCCACGTGGGAGACCTGGAAGAGGTTCTGGGCTCCTGGCTTCGAATTGGCTCAGCTGTGGCCATTGCACACACTGGGATAATGAATCAGCGGATAGAAGATCTTCCTCTCTGTCTCTCTTCTTCTCTGTATACCTAACTTTCCGATGAAAGATTAAGAAGTCTTAAAAACAAAACAGAGCCACATGGTTCAGCAATCCTATGATTATGTATGTATTCCAAAAAATAGGAAAATTGTCTAACCTGAGTATTTGTTGCACCATAATTATTGCTGTATTGTTCACATTTGCTAGACATTAGATTTTAGCTAAATATTAGATATTTGATGGATGCTAGACAATCCGTCAAGGTCTCTATCATAGATGACTGGCTTAACAAATGTGGTACGTGTATGACATGGAATGCTATTTAATTCTCCAAAAAATTAATAAAAATCATACCATGTGTGGAGACACAGGTAGAACTGTTAAATAGAATAACCCAAACGCAGAAAAGAAAAACTTCAAGTCACTCAGCATATGTGAAAGCCAAAAAGAAAGCAAAACAAAATAAATCAATAAAAATGAATTTTATAAACCTCAATCTGAACAGGAAGAGGGATAGAGGAGGCTGGGAAGCACAGGAAGGGTAGAGTCTGTAGGATGGATACAAATCCGAGCTCGGTCAAAGGACTGAGTCATTAATGCCACACGACATAGTGGGGAAACCGCTTAACCATTGTTCATAGTGTATGACAAATGGGAGAGGAAGTCCCAGGAGCCACTCATCAACTAACAACAAAGGGAAAACGCTGCGGCTGGTGTGGGGGTACAGGCTAATCCTCTGCTGGCAAGTGCTGGCATCCCACATGGGAACCGGCTCAGGCTCCAGCTGCTCCACTTCAGAGCCAGCTTTCTTGTCTGCGCAAGCAGCATAGAATGACCCGAATCCTTGGGTTACTTCACCCACATGCGGGCCTGGGTAGAAGCTCCTGGCTCCCAGCCTTGGATCAACTCAGTTCTGGCCTTTGCAGTCATCTGGGGAGTGAACTAGCGATAGAAGTCCTCTGTCTCTTTTTTCTCTGTGAAAAGCTGACTTTGAAATAAAAGTGAGTGACTTATAAAGAGAGGGCTACAGTTAAAGTCTTTTCACGATGCCATGAAACTCCCGCCAGAATGGTCAGATTAACTAGAAAGTAACTCTGTTGTGACCCTAAGTCCAAGCAATTAATAAACCATGAATTAGCATTAGTAGTCTTTGTTATGTCTTGGTAATTTTGTGTATGTATTCATATAGTTTTTAACATGTTTACTTTGTAACTTCATCATTTTGACAAACAACAAATACAGTAACGGTAGTAGAGGTGGCAGCAAGCCAGAGCACTGGCGATATTTTGAGCTTTGTGTGCTGAGTTATTCAGATTTCACAAGAGCACAGTGAAGTGGACATTATTATCACTGGGTAAAAGTAGAACACCACGCCTAGGAAGTGTCTGTCATGTTCCCAAGCCTAGAAAGACCTCAGAAACCTTTGAGGTGGATTGGGTGTGGGTTGGAGGAAATAAAAAAGGGCCCAGCACAATAGCGTAGTGGTTTAAGTCCTTGCTTGTACATGCTGGGATCACATATAGGCACAGGTTCTAATCCTGGCAGCTCCACTTCCCATCCAGCTCCCTGATTGGGGCCTGGGAAAGCAGCTGAGGACGGCCCAAAGTCTTTGGAGCCTGTGCCTGCATGGAAGACCCAGAAGAGCTACTGGCTCCTAGCATCGAATCAGCTCAGCTCCAGCTGTTGCAGCCGCTTGGGGAATGAACCATCGGATGGAAGATCTTCCTCTGTGTCTCTCTTCCTCTCTGTATATCTGCCTTTCCAATTAAAAAAAATCTTAAAAAAAGAAAAATATAAATGTCAGACATTTTATTTGCAAAAGGGATTATTATTTAACATGAAGATATTTCAAAAAGCTTAGGAAAACGGAATTAAAGTGTTTAGATCACTATACACTGAATAAATGTAAATGTCACAGGATAGATCATCAATATGCATGACTATCTTAATGAAGGTATAGAGAAAATAATTCAAAATCATATTTTTTATAGTTTTATGTCTTTCACAGCAAAACCCTTTGAAACACATACAGAATTATTTATTTCCTTAGAGATTTCACAGTAACCCTTAATTCTTTGATCCGTTCTTAAAATCCTCTCAAATCTGATAAAAGTACTTAAATGTTTTCCACAACTTTTTTATGGAGCATTAAAAGTGAAACCATCATCTAGGATTTGCTAGCATCACAAAGGGAGGGCTCGACATGGTAGGCTGAGCTTCCGCCCGCAGTGCTGCTCCTGTTCGGGCACAGCTTGTGTCCAGCCTTTCCGCTTCTAACCAAGCTCCCTGATAATGGCCTGGGAAAATGGTAAATGATGGTTCTAGTCTTTGGGACTCTGCACCCATGTGGCCAACTCAGAACAAATTCTTTGCTTTGGACTGGCTCAACTCCGGTCATGATGGCAGTTTGAGGAGTGAGCCAGCATGAGGGACTTTCTCTCTCTCTCTCTCTCTAAACCATCTTCTCAAAAGGCTTTGTTCATGATGTAATGTGCGAGTTTTGACATCAGACATAATATGCAGCAATAGAAACGTTGCTGGGTCCTGCAGTCTTCAGCAATGCAATTGTCCTCTGGGGTACCCTCATACTGTAATCACGGCTTTCCAATTGAAACTGTTTTGTTAAGAGTAGCGTCTGACTCAATTCACCTTTGTAATTCTGTTGTAAAACTATCGTTCACAAATAGTAGACACTGAGTGTATGTTTGAATGAATTCATCAAATACCAATATTTGCACACCAATGATACATTTTGGAATTATAAATAGACATAAGGAAGATCCCATCAATAATGTACAAAATGATAGTTAACATCTAAGAGGATGAAAAAAGTAACAATGCTAAATAAAATAGAACTTGACAATAATAGAACTTTAAGTGAGCATGAAGAAATATTATGTAGGTTTTGTCATAAATACACCTCTACGTATACCTATGTGGGCATCTACTTTCCATTTCTTAGTAGACGACATATTGAAATAGTGTTGGCTTTGCATTACGCTGGAGGACCACTATTTACACCCCACACCTCACACTACTCCAGAGTAGGCTGCTAGTCCTCCAGATTCGTCATGATTTCGTTCCGTTCAGCACTACTGCCATGCCATTATACCAACAAAAGGTAAAACATGAATCTCAGTTCACCCAGTTCTGAATTGGGCATTATTTTCCCAAGATTTCAGGCTAACATTGAGTTAGTTACACTGAACAACTTTTGCCTCTGGGATGCATTTGGTACACTGTGGCCGATTTCCTCCGTTAAACTAGCGATGCATCAAATAGTATGCTGACAACCTAAAGAAAAAAACGTGTCTCCTTGAGAAAAAGCTTCCTCTCATGGATAGTAAGAAAAATGACAGCTGAACCATTCGCCACATAATCAATAATCTAAGAATCCAGAAGGTCTCTTTATATAGTGTGGTATTAATATATTATTAATATTCTTTTTAAACATTGATAAGTACCAGCTCATCAGCTAATTAAAACCCTGCTTCTACTAGGTAAATACAAAAGAAAGAGTATCCTTCCAGAGTACCCTTGCCAATAGTTTACTGATTTAAAAGCAATATATACAACTTAAATCATATTTGGCACAATGTGCAAGAAGTTCTGCTTTGTGAATATTAACTTGCTTTTATAAGCTTCCTTTCAACTCAAAATCTCTGTATTAACAGTGACCAGGCTGTGTGTACGTCAAAGGGTGTACTTATACATACACATCCGAACTTTGTACTGTCATCGCGTAAGTTGTGATTAAATCAACCGCTTTGTTGAACGTTGAGGATTCCTCCTTTAATTCTGCAAATATGAGGCGAGGTTGTTTAATAATAGCATCATGTATTGAATATCTAATTTATGAGGGGATATGTATTTAATGTCATTATGAACTCACTTGTTCACAAGCAAGAGCAAAAATAATGAGCCCTGTTACACTTTATCTATCCTCCCATAATGGTGATATACTTGCTATACAAAAGGGAAAAATAAGAAAATTGGCATTGCTTATTACTGAATAATTGACTACGTATCTTATGTTTCATGATGATTTAAAACATGTAAGTCAACGAAAGTAAGATGATGACTTAACATTCCTCTCTGAATTTATCAGGATTGAGTTTAGATTTGAAAGGACAAAAAAACAAATACACATCTTATGTAATTAACCATAAGCCCGTTTCTCTGAATCAGAACATAGGCTTCAGCCTTTGCATGCCTCAGACAGGTAAAAAGTGCTGATGAAGATGGGATAATGTGCCAACTCCAAAGACAGGACTTTTATTCATATACAAAGCATTACGTCAATCTTCAAAGTAAGGAACAGCCTAAAAGTATTTAATGATTTGGTTTTGTTTATATTAATTGAAAATTAAGTTGCAGGCCCAGCACAGCGGTTCATTGGATGAAGTTCTTACCTAGCATGCCTGGGGTTCTCACATGGAAACAAGTTGGTATCGCAGCTACTCCACTTCCCATCCAGCTCCCTGCTTGTGGCCTGGGAAAGCGGTCGAGGACGGCCCAAAGCTGTGGGTCCTTGACCCGCGTGGGAGACCCAGGAGAGGCTCTGGGCTCCTGGCTTCAGATGAGCTCATCTCCGGCCATTGTGTTCACTTTGGGTGTGAATCACCGGATGGATGATCTTTCACTCTGTAATTCTGGCTTTCAAATCTTTAAACATGAAAAGGAAATTAAGTTGCTAAATGGTAAGTTTGGAAGAAGCAATAAATGAGTTTGTAAAAAAGTCAGAAAGTCTTTTGTTCAGTCCCAAGATACCAACTTTGCAAAGAATCATCCTTCATTATGCTAAATAAAATCACGACATTCAAAAATTTTAAAATATTTTTGCTTCAACCTGGAACAGTTTTTGCTCTTTCAATCATGTGAGAAGTCTCTCTCTCCCTCTGTCTCTGTGTGTGTACGTGTCTGTGTGTCTGTGTGTGCACACCTGCCTGTCTCTGTCAATCTATCATTTAAGTAAGTAAATGGCCTTAAAATCCTGTTTGTGTATTCTATTACAATATGATAATTTCAAGAGAAGAAGTGAATATACTTGGTAGTTGAAAACTATAATGTAATTTTATATGATGTCCCAAATCTTGTGTCATCTGTTCATTGTTACATTCCTGAAGTTAATTGTTATTCACAGTTTATGTTTAAAGGCTTTAGAAATCTGTACATTATGAAGTTATAGCCATTTCGTCAACACATATTGTTCTGCTTGATAAGAGTAGATTTATTTGTAAATTTCTTTCTCTGAATGTATTATGATGTCTAAAATTTATAAAGCAGTTTGAAAGAAAAGAAATGAATAAACATTGGAAAGATTACATACGTCTTATAAAGAATCAGCTGTCGTAACAATGATAATAAAGAGCCTGACATCCTGATGCAATGCCTTAAGCCAGCACTTGTGACATCATGTTCCTTATGAGTGCTTACTTGACTTCCAGGGTCTCCAACGCCAATCCAGATCTCCAATATCGTGCCTAGAAAGGAAGTACAAGATGGCCCAAGTGCTTGGGCACCTGCACCCATGCTGCAGACCGAGAAGGAGCTGCTGTGCCCTTGCCCTGCTTGGAGCAGCCCTGGCCTTCGTGGCCATTGGAGAGGGGAAGCAGCAGATGGAAGACGCTTTCTCCAGTTCTCTGTGTCTCTCCCTTTCTGTTCCTCTGCCTTTCAAAAGAATAAAAATAAGCAAATTCTAACAAAGGTCCACGGGAACATTAAATTTGAGAGACAGATTTATTTTCATGTTGGTTATTTTAATTATTTTAATTAAGAAGGTTATTTTAATTATTTTAATTAAGAAGGTGTAATTCATTGAATATGTAATTAATTTTGATATTAATGTTCTCACTTTCAAAATATACATTCATACATATATATACACATATGTGTGTGTGTGTGTGTCCACTTTTTGAAAAACATCTATTTCTTTGAAAAGAAAAGTGACAGAGAGTGGGGAAAGAGACAGAGACAAAGACGGAGACGTCTCCCATCTGCTGTCTCACCACCCAGATGGCTGCAACTGTCAGGTCTCGCCCAGGCTGAGGCTGGGAACATTATCCGGGACTTTGACATCGAGCAGCAAGGCCCACACATGCAGAAATCTCAGACTGGGAAGAGAAGTTTAAGTAACTTTAGCATAATGTATTGAAGAAAGTACTGCCTCACTATAGTTTTTTTTCTAGTTCATACACCACCATGCAGTACTTTCTACCTATATGTTACGCTAAAATTACTTAAAATTATCTAGATAGGCTTAAAATTAACTTACTATACTATTGTCTATATTTCCTTTAACAATGGAGTTCTTTTAACCAATAGTTAAATCATCATGTAATATATGAACAAAACTAAGAGACACATGAAAGAAGAAAAACATTTTGCAGGAAGTTAATATGATATGAAATGATACGAAACCTTACAAACTATTCTTATGTGAACACACACATGACAAGCAGGTGTTTTAAAAATAAGTGTGTTTAACAAAGAGAAACTTCCACAACTTCAGATTGCAGTTGTTTCTGAAAAACGAGGAATGGGGAGTGATGACTGGACTCTACTAATACTTGCCATTACTTAAAAACAAAACAAACAAACCCAAAAGCCTAAACAAGACTGAGGCAAACCTACCTTCACTTGCTTAAGCCCAACGGGGATTTCTGAAGTAGCTAATATATTAAATCTAATGCATTGGGAAATTTCAAAATTAAAGTGAATCATTTGAAATGAAGCAGTGATGGAGACTGGAGCAAGCCTGACTTACTTTGGGTGGATAAGGATGGGACATCAATACCCTGAAATTTTGCGAATCTGTAACATAACCAGCTTTCAGCATGCAAAACAAGAGAAACATCTCTCATTTAAACTAACAAATTTTCCAAAGAACAACCACATATAAAATTTCCTTTTGATTCATCTTTGGCACAATTAAACTGGGCTGTATTAAAATTTAAGTGTGGCTTCTAAGCCATACACATACCATTAAATTTGCAGGAATAATGAAGGCAGCCAATTTTATTCCTCTTTAATAATGCATTCCTATATTTGCTCTTAAGGTAAGGTTAGCATTTATTTATTGATCATGATGCATTATCCACACTGTGGAAACTACTAAGCAGTTTTCATCTCCTGTGATATTTCTAAATAATTCAGAAATGAATTTCTGTTTTCTTTTTTCTCATTAAAGTTTGTCTCATTTAAATGTGGAAAATGTAAGTGACCTATGGCTTAGTCTATAGGCTTAGTTTCTATATTGCCCAGATTGCAAGAACAGCATTCAAATAGTGAGAGAAAACTTGCAGACATAAATATTCCCTACTGTGTAACCTTTCTTCTGCATTAGTACCTTCCTCTACAAGGATTTTGGAACAAAACACAAAATGACAAGGAATGTGTTTTTCAATCTACCCAAACTTTAAACCCTTTTCTCCTCGACATGTCATTCATAACTGGGCATTTTTTCTCTTTTTAAGCTTTTTTTAAAATTTATTTTTATTGGAAAGCAGATTTATAAGAGAAGAAAAAATGGAGAGAAAGATCTTCCATGTGCTGGTTCACTCTCCAAAGCTGAGCCAAAATGAAGCCAGGAGCCAGAAGCAGGTTCCCAGGACTTGGATTATCTCCAACGGCTTTTTCAGGCCACAAGAAGGAAGCTGGATGGGAAGTGGAGCAGCCAAGAAACAAACTGCCTCCCACAGGGGATGACAGGCTGGGAGGTGGAGGATTAGCAGTCCAGCCCCTGTCAACCTGATAACTGGGCATTTTTTAAGCATTGCCATCTTCTCACTTATTGTAAGATTTTTATTTTGGAAGTAAGTCCTTCCATCATGTCCAATACATCAAAACTGCCTTTGCTAATATTAACAATTGTTTTGAAGTATCTTATTTGACCACTCTGCTGACCCCACTGATTTAATTATTTTCACATCACAAGGAAGTGTTATGAAAAGTGAGAAACTGTTTTGCAAGATAAGGATGAAATCTGTGAGATTAAAGAAAGAAAAGAATGTAAAACCATAAAGAGATAAAAGAAAACTGATTTTTACATCCTGTTAATTCTGTTCTCAAAACTCAGAATGTGAAACTCATTTTGGTTTTCTGGCCATCATTTCTTAAACCCACTTTCCACTTGTAAGAACATGTTTGTGATGTACCAGAGTATAGGATTGGCTAAGCACTGTGAATGTTTGCAAATTACTTCACATTTCAATCCTTCCACGTTCCCAACTACAAGCATCTGTGTGTGTGCGTATGTGTGTGTATACACATGCATGTCTCTTTATTCATATGTGTGTGAATAATGTATAGCAGTACAATCAGCACCAGACTCCATTTGAAATTATTCTTATGTAGTCAGTGGTCATGTTTTCTCATCTTCTATGAACATGGCAGTTCGCTTTTTGGTTTGGAAAATTACATTTTGGAAGTAAGGCTTTCTTTCAATTTGTTTTTTAGGGCAACACTTTTTTTGTTCCTAGTGATGCAGAATTTTTACAGACCTCATGTTGATTTTCTGTTTCTGTTTGCTCATCTTTGAACAAAGGATCATCTGCTATGCTGGGTGCTTGCCAGCAGCAGGGTGTGCCGATTGCATTTGACCCCCAATTTCTGTCCATGTGAACTCCTCTACACTCCCCCACATGGATGAAAAACAGCGAACAGGTTAACACAGCTCCAGGTTTGATTTTTGGACTCTACAGAGATTCATGTAGTGTCTTTGTATCCAACCAAAGGGCGACTGCTTCATTGCACTACTCCAATCTTGGAAGCACACAAAAAATATATTCACTTTTCAAAGGCTTTCCAAAGGGTATTCCTGAGAGGCAAGTTCAAGGCATCATTCAAAGGAAGTCCTTAAAATGATATATAGATTAGGATGTTGCATACAAGTTGGTTCTATGAGAAAGAATAGAATTCCCCATAAGTTTTCCAAAATCATGTATAGATAAGCTAAATTATCTTCGACTACTTACAGTTCATGAAAACCTGTGCCACCTCTTTGCCCTCCACCAAATACAACCATACCTAATCTTATCAAAGGTGAATCCAAATTACCTCAAAAATACATTTTGTGAGTTTGTGGTATCCACGTTTGTTTTCACCTGTAGTACTCAGTAGGCCGTAGTCTTGCAGTAGTTGTAGAATGATCTGTAACAGTGCCCTTCAGCGACTCCTCACAGGACAGCATCATGGCACTGCAGTAGTGGATCTGTTGCTTGTGGTTGGTACAGACCCTTGCCTGTTGGGAAAAGAAGTACAGTGGGAAGAGGAAGTAGAATGAAGGCAGAATTGGGAGAGAGAAAAGGAGTTGTAGTTGTATTAGTAATTTAAAGATTCACTGAGGCAAAAAAAAATCAAGTATTTTACGCATTATAACAGACTGAATGCCTTCACATATATTACCTGAGACACTTTTCAAATCAAATATGATTTAAGTTTTATAATCTATCTTTTATGTAAAAAGCAGATGAGAGTTAAAATTAAGAAGTAGCTCACTCAAAATTATTCAAAGCTGAAGCAGAGGACTACAATTCAAAACTGAGCAAAATTTTAAATATTTGTCAATTTTTACTTGACGATGATACATTTTCACAAACAAAAAAATATGTATAATGCATATGTAGGTCAAATAAAAATTATGGAATTATTGCTGTCATAATTCAAAGTCAGCATCATGAACATAGAAGGGTAATCTTATTAAAATTAACTGAAAATGTATACTATATAAATAGTAGTCATCAGTATTGCTAAACATAACATTCTATTTAATTACTGTGCATTGGAACAATTTGCGAAGATGCAAATTAGTCAAATTATACCTCAGAAGGTCCTGAATATCAGAACTACCGCATACTATTTAGGTGTAGGGAAAAAAATAAGGTAATGTATAAAGGGCCACATCTTACTGATTTCTTATTTGTATCGCTGGGAGAAAGACCTGACCCATGAGATTTCTTCCTCAATACTTTTCTAAGACATTTAACTTAGAATTTATGAAGTGTCCTATGATAGTGTCTAATAAAATATTCTTCATGCCAACTCCATGGGTCATGCTCAGAAGTATCAACCCAATCATGAGTTGCTTTGTACTTATAATGCTTTCATATAGAAATTCACTTCAACATGTACACTGCTCACTTATTTAAATTCTATTGTCCCTGGAAAAAGTAATTCTGCTAATAGTTAATTATAGCACGCAAGTTACCATGTATGTTATAATGCCATTTACACAATTTCAGCAACACAAATGCAATGAATTGAGTCTTTAAATGTGATATGATCTTATACTCTTACCACTTGTAATTTCACGTCTATTATTTTTTTCTTTGTTTTCTAGGTATGCAGCACATTGTTCTGTGAGCTTCCTGCGACACAAAGGGCAGGGATTACTCATTATTGGAGATGTGTCCTTAAGGTCATCTTCTTGATTACCTTTTACACTTAGCATGCAGCCACCTAGCCATGCCAGGTACAGAGGGCCCACTCCTGTACTCCTGTACTGTATCAGAACTATCCACTAAGAAGAGGCTTTTTGTTTGCACAGCCCAGCATGTCAGCTTCTTTGCTCATCTTAGAAAATGAAGGACTCTATCATTGTTAATAACATAGGAGGAATACATGTGTGTGGGATGGGGCATAAGCTCTGAGGAGGTGGGGGAGGAAAATCCTAGAGTCTGTGCAATTACACCATAATGTAATAAAATAATTAATTAAAAAATAAACATGATCAGAAAAAAATATGATCTTTTCAGTCCTACAAGCTAGCTGAAAGTGGTCATTGATCATACGAATCCCTATCTCCTCAAATTTGATTTTTTACTAGAAACCTTCAGCCTTATAACTAATTCACATGTGTTCCAACATATTTTTGATGCCTTTAGATTGCTTGAGCTTTATTAATTCACTTGTTTTAATGCCATAGGCACTATAGATTTATCTAGGGACCAGCATTGTGTTATAGCAACCCAAGCTTCCTTCTGTTGTGCCCAGATCCTACACGACCCCAGTTCAAGCCTGCTGCTCCACATGTGGATTGATTGATTTGTTTATACTAATAATTTATCCTTATTTGAAAGGCAGATTCACACAGAGTAAAAGAGACAGGGAGACAATAGTGGGGCTTGGCATGATAGCTTAGAGGTTGAATCCTCACCGTGTACACCGTGTATTGCGGCTGCTCTACTTCACATTCAGCTCCCTACTTGGGTCTTGGGAAAGCAGTAAAGCATGATCCAAAGACTTGGGCCCTTACACCATCGAAGAAGATGTAGAAGAAGCTCCTGGCTCCTGGCTTCAGATCAGCTCAGCTGTGACAGTGTGGCCACTTGAGGGGAGGGGCAGATAAACCAGGGTGTACCTTTCTAATAGAATAAACAAATACTTAAGGAGGAAGGAAGGAAGGAAGGAGAGAAGGAAGGAAGGAAGAGAAAGGAAAGGACCATTGTTTCACTCTCCAAATGGCTGCAACGGCTGGAACTGAACCAATCCGAATCCTGGAGCCAGGAGCCTCCTCTGGCTATCTGAAGCCACCTGGAGGCATTCTGAATGGGAAGCATAGCAGCTGGAATACAAACCGGTGCCCATATGGAATGTGGAATTAGGAAGTGAGCAGTTGCCAGTTGAACCAAATCATTCACTTTTGATTCTGTTTTTCCTGGGAAAAACAGTTGAAGATGACCCAAGTCCCAGGATCCTGAACACGTATGTGAGACCTGGCTTGTAGTAAAGCATCCAAAAGCGGCGAAAAGGGAGTACTTATTATCTTAACTCCCAATACCTATTTCTCTGTTTGGCTCCAAACTCCCTGAGGATAAAGCGCATGCCTTTTTCTTCTTTATATCTGCAAATCTCTCCAGTGCCTGGAACCACATAGACACTGCATAATTACTTATTGCTTTTAATAGAACTGCCCCAGACAAAAGTAGGACTTAATGTCAGTGAAGCAGAAGTAACAGGCCAGATGGGAGAAGTTTATGAAACCAGGCGAGTTGGGAAGAGACCAGCTACGTACAAAAGAGCAGGCAAGCACAAAAAATTCATGAGACACTTAGGCATGCTGGAGAGAAGAGACTATTCCAGAAAATGGAAGTGGTCAACTTACATTAAGGAGTCAAGGCCGGAAAGGAGAAGCAAGTAAGTTTATTTTGACAAGATAACAAGGTGTCAGGTGCGACTGTCCTCCACATATGATGCATACAGAAATCTGCCAAGGACCGAGAAGTTTTAGAAGTTGTTGCAGAGTTACCAGATAAAATACACAAAGCCTAGTTAAATTTGATTTCCACACAAATGGTGAATAATCATTTTAGGTCAGGTATGTTCCATTAAAAAAAAAAAAGGCAAAAAACAAAAAACTCTTTTCATCCTTATCCTTAAAAAAAAAAATGGGGTAAGCATGTATAAACACTGTCTTAAAAAATAGAAAACTGAGATTCAAAAGACAGGATATTTATACTAAAATTATTTAGATAATAATTAACTTCTAATGCAACAGATCTTATATTTTCTTAACTGATAAACTTTATCTTCAAGATTTATCTGCTTGCTTGAAAGACATAGTTACAGACACAGAGAAAGAAAGGCAGATGTATTCATTGATTCACTTCTCAAATGGCTGCGCTGAACTGCACTGGGCCAGGCCAAATCCAGCAACCTGGCACTCGATGCTGGGCCCCAAATACGTGCACCGTCTGCTGTCACTTGGGCGTATTAGTAGGAGGTGGAATAGAAGTGGAGCTGGGACTATAGAGTCACATATTACATGAACGTCAGAAATAAGGCTAAATCACAACTTGTGTATAGCTAAAATAAAAAGTATTGCAAAACTTGAAATGAAAGAGACAACTGCCCACACAGAGCCGCAGGCATTACATTCGAGCTTTGTCACAGCCCTGGCTGACCCCTCAGTGAGGATGCCCTGTTCAGGTTTCCCAGGACTTCATAAACCCGTGTCTCAGGGCTGAGTATTTCTTCCATGCCAGAGCCCAGAATCACATCATATCTTCTAATAGGAAGTGAAATGGGGAGACTGCCCGGGTCTGGGATTTGAATGTGGAAAGGAGCAGAGACAATAATCTAAGCGGGTTTTAAGGAACAACAACAACTCTGGTTTTGTGTTGTATTAAAAACTGCAAGCTGACTCAAATCCCATCAGAACCTGAGGTCAAGTTAATCTTAAACAATGAGGAGGGTCATAGGCAAATCCCTGCCCAGTCCTAGGCAATTATAGGAAAACCAACATGAGCCAACCGGCCACTAGCAAAGGAGCAGTTGCTTCCCTTCCTAGCCCCTGTAGCAGCCTGTAGCAGCCTGTAGCACTCTGCTTCTATGCGCCTTCAAAGTAAGCCTTTGATTTCTCCGGTTAGTTAAACCTGACTTCCATTTTGACCGATTTGAATGGACTCTGACACATTCCGAAGTCCATCTCGAATCAGTGTCAATCAGTTAAGATTTTGTCAAAGGTAAGCAAATCTAGAAAATCACTTAAACATACAGATTTCTTACTTAAAGCTCTTTCTCTTTATTCTTTTAAAACATTTTTAAGTGTTTTTCAATAAGAGGTAGTGTGATTTGAGTTTCAGAGCACTGCCTAACAAGGGTGTAAAATAACTTTAAACAAATATTTCTATAAGATACCATTACTTTATAAGATCTAAATAAAAAAAAGAAAAAAGAAAAATGCTATCCTAGACTCTAAGTTTAGTGTTATAGCATTCCAACAAATGGTACTGCACTTAAGTGGCCCGTTGTGTCGTGTTGTTTGAGCTATTTCTATTACACATCATACCAGCAACGATGTTTTCCCAAAGCAAAGCTTTTTATTCAGATTGCTATAGTTTGTTGTTAGATAGTGTGTAGTGGAAAAGCTGCACATTTATTTCCCTTATATTAAATTGATGTTTATATCATCTGACCCCTGCCCCAGAGGTTCAACTAGTGATTGGCTTTTTGAAATAAAAGTACTTGCACTGAATGGGAAAGCAGTATCAACAACAGATATTTCTAAAGACGCAAAAATGTCTTTATAAGAAAAGCCAGTAGTACTGGAGATAAAAATTATGGCTGGAAAAATCTCAGAAGCTTTTTATCGTTCAAGGATCCAAGTGCTAAGGCGATGGAGACACTAAAAGAAATGAGAGAAATGACTGTGAACTTGGCTTATCCATGTGCTGTTGATGACTTATTCATTGCTTTTGATTTTCTATTTGAAACACATTGGAACTTGAGAGAAAATGCTAATCCTGTGATTCTTTGCAAAGCCATGAAAGTCACCTAAATTACTCTCCCTGATTGTACCTTTACTGATAGGAAGCACCGACTCACATTTAGTGCGGTGTAAGGAAAGATGAAGGAAGCATGGGGGACAGCTGCTCCTTTCTCCTCCACGAATAACGTCTCATCGTTATTGTAGAGATATTCAATCAACAATTAGATTCAAATTTGAACCTATCTTGTGTACAGTGAAACATAAAAACAGAACCTAAGATTATAAAATAAAAGCTCCCAATTCCACTTTTCTTTTCCTTCTAGAATCCCCAAATGTGTTGGCAATGACAACAAAGAACAAGAACTCTCCCTTTTTCAGAAATGTAACTGGAATAGAAAGAGATGAAACAGAGATGTTTTCTGAAATGGAATCCCGTTGCATGGATCAGCAGCCAGATGCAAGAAATGGGATTGATCCGGTACATCCAATCAGTAAATATCTGTTGCTGATAGTAAGTGACTCCCAGAATGCAGGTGGAAGTTAAAGAAAAGTGCAAATTGACCTGAGAAAGATGATAACCAAAGCTGTACTACAGAGCTGATTATGAAGAGGATTATGATTTCCTACCACGATCATGAAGCAGTAAATCCAGCAAATATCCACAATAAAAAAGTATATGCCACAAATACAGATACTTGCATTATTAATTTTACCAAGAGAAACTGCCAACTTATGAGAAAATATGACTTCCATATAAAAGTTCTTGCCCAAATCTATCTAGGTAATAGGAATATAACCCACTCATGTAGGTAAAAGAAAATAAGAATATAAACATTTTTTAGTGTTTATTTTTTTATTATTTATTATTTTTACTTTATTAATTACATTGTATTATGTGACACAGTTTCATAGGTACTTGGGTTCTCCCCACCCCTCCCCAAACCCTCCCACCATGGTGGATTCCTCCACCTTGTTGCATGAACACAGCTCAAGTTCAGTTGAGATTCCCCCATTGCAAGCGTATACCAAACATAGAGTCCAGCATCTTATTGTCCAGTCAAGTTCAACGGCTTCTTACATATACCCTCTCTGGTCTGAAGACAGAGCCAGCAGAGTATCATCCCAGTCAATTGAAAGCTCCAACATACCATCAGCAAAAATTTACATCATTATGGAATTAATTGACATAGTAATGAGTAACCAATATGTTAAAAGTAAATGCGAGTTCCCAGCCACCTTCTGTGACCACCTCACCTACACTTCAATTTTAGTTTATACACAACATATAACATTCATAACATAACATGTTATACATAACATCATATCATCTTAAATTAAGGCAAACATGTGGTATTTAACCTTTTGGGATTGGCTCATTTCCCTTAGCATTATGGTTTCCAGTTTGGCCCATTTGGCCACAAAGAACTGCATTTTGTTTTTTTTAATAGCTGAGTAGTATTCCATGGAGTAGATGAACCATAGCTTTCTTATCCAATCCTCTGTTGATGGGCATTTTGGTTGCTTCCATGTTTTTGCAATTACTGATTGTGCTGCTATGAGCATAGGAGTGCATGTTGGTTTCTCATAAAACAAGTGTTCTGGATATATTCCTAGGAGTGCTATTGCTGGATCATACGGTATGTTGAATTTGAGTTGTTTAAATATTCTCCATACTGATTTCCAGAGAGGCTGTACCAGCCTGCAGCCCCACCAGCAGTGGAGTAGGGACCCCTTTTCCCCGCAACCTCGCCAGCAAGTGTTTTGGTGCTTTTATTCATGTGGGCCAGTCTTACTGCCATTAGGTGGTACCTCATTGATGTTTTAATTTGGATTTCCCTTATTGCCAGGGAACTTGAGCATTTTTTCATGTTTATTTGCCATTTGGGTTTGTTCCTTTGTGAAGTGTTTGCCCATTTCCCGTGCCCATTTCTTGAGTGGCTTGTTTGTTTTGACATTTTGGTTGTTTTGTAGCTCTTTGTATATTCTGGAGATTAGCCCTCTATCACCTATGTCGTGTGCAAAGATCTTCTCCCATTCTGTGGGTTGCCTTTTTACTTTGTTGATTGTTTCTCTAGCTGTACAGAAGTGTTTATTTTATATATTGCTGTATTTTTCTTATTTTTTGTTTTGAAAAGGAATTGAGCTAAGAGCTATACATCACCCTGATCACCTGAAGACTAACTCACCACCATGCATTTTGTTCCATAATAACTTTCCAACAATGCTCTTCTACAAAGCAATGACCCAGGACCCCAACCATCACAGCACCTGTTTAGATAACATTCTTCCTTCTAATTATTAATATTTCCACTTTTACATTCTGTAGTCTCTGAAATAAAGTTTAAAAATCCATCCCCAAACCCTATGTAGCATATATTATTTCAGTGAGACAAGGGACTATGAACTTTTGTAAAAGATGGATGGATAGATAGATGGATAGATAGATAGATAGATAGATTATAAGAAGAGAGATATGAAATGCAAAAGAATATACTGAGGATGAATAGTACATATTCTTTTGCAGCAACCAAGTTAATATGTTTCTTTGTTTCTTTCACCATAGCTTTCCTGGATTCTTTGCCTTTAGTGAAACCTCACTTTGTAAAAGATTGCTCAGATGAGATCAAATAATGATTTATACTTGTGTAATTCAAAACCCTGGAAATCCTACCATTGGATCATACTAGTGTAAAACAGACTTTCTGCAAGAAGCAAGGCATTTGGTGCAATTTTCAAGGGTTTCCTTTGTTCCAGAAATAATTATCTGTGCCACTAGTACATGGTCCCCCCTTGATAATCTGTATTAGGCCCATGAGAATCACATGTAAAGACATAAAATGTGTCACTGGCATGATGGTTCCAGATCCAGGGGACCCCAAAACAGGTGGGTTTCATTTCAAATTGTAAGGCCTCAAAATAATTGTTCTACTACATGCATTGTCTCCCTTATACAATAAGAGCTCCAAAGTAGCAGAGGATAGAAGCTTGGAGAAAGAAACTTAACTGTTCCCTACCGGACCATTTATTGTGATTGTGACAGCTGCATTTTCTGGCTCTACACTTTACTTCCAGGATCCACAAACACAAACCATAATGGAAATGGGACAATGGATTCTTCCGGCATATACTGTCTCATATAAAATAGAAAGTTGTAATTTGCCAGGCATTCGGTATAATTAGCTTTAATCTGGTTAGCATATTACGGGAGAAAATTTAGTTGTGATTGCTTTCTATGCAAAATAAGAGATCTTGGAAAGCCTAAATTCTCCTGAAAAAAGAAACTTGAAATAGCGTCCCATCAGCATCCAGAAAAATGCAGAACTTTTCATAAACTATAGCTCCAAAACATACATCTCTCCAAGTTTCAAGTTGATTGTAATGTAATGCAAATAGCGTTGTAAAAGTGTACCCATGTGTGTACTTTGAAAAATATGTCCAAATCATGATTATATTAACAAAAAGCCTGTGTTTTTGTCATTGCGTGGAAAAGTGTTCCATCCAAGCATAAATTTCACCTTTAATTTTAGTCAATCAAGTTGCCAAGTTCTACTAATACATTACTTGGAATTAAATACATGACCACTGAAGTTTTTCAAGTCTACCTTTCTCCGTCCGCCTCTCAAGATGTACTAAGCAAGGTATGTTTTATTCTAAATAAACACACAATCATATATAATATATGACAGTTTGCCTTGGGTTTAACATTCGCAAAGAGGTTGTTTCATTAAAAAGAACACTTCTCAGAACCCCCCCCCCCACACACAGGTGAGTCCCAGGACCAGAGCCAAAATATCTGAGCCCTCCCTGGTACCGGAAACTCACATTTCGTGCCCCGCGCTGGAACCAGGTGGGCATGACTCGCCTTACCTCAGTGTCTGCAATCCTGTTGCACAGCCTGGCCTAGTCCAGTCTGTCCCATGTTCCAGCTCCTGCTGGTGGGTGCTGCAGACTATCCCAGGCCAGCCTGATTGCTCTCCTGGTCCTAATGTGAACTGGCTGGTGTTGCGCCCTGATCTGGCTCCTCCTGCACCCTGTCCTGGTTTTCAGATCTGCCAGTGTGTGTTATGTGCTGGCCCAGCCTGGTCTGTCCCCAGATCTGACCCTCATGTATGCTGGCAGGTAGTGTAACCTGGCATGGTCTGGGCTGCTCCTTGCCTTGCTGCTTGCACTCACCTGCAAGTGCTGCTTACCAGTGAAGTTTCCCAAGCTCCTCCATCGAGTCTCCTCCCAGTGGCAGTTCTTGTGCACACCAGTGGGTCATTGGCTCAGGTTCACTTTGTCTACCTCCTGTCCTGACAAGAACAGTGGCCTTGTTCAACCAACAACAACCATTCTGGTTCTTATTGTTGAGTGCTGCAGCAAAGCAATAGCCGGTCTGTGTCCAGACACAGCTTTCACTCAATTCATCAGGAGTCAAGACCTAGTCTGGCCTGTTCTACACCCAACCTGGCTCTCACAAGTACCAGTAGGGTCTGCAGTTTAGCTCAATCTATCACTCCATAATCCCAGTGCATACCCATGCCAGTGCAGTCTGTAGTCATGTACAGCTACACCTGCTGCCCTCAATCCTACCCTTGTTTTCACCATCAGGGACCCCAACCCAGCTGGGGTTTCCCCTTAGCTCTCCAGCAAGGCCTGATCCCATCCACCGTTCTCAGACGAGCCAGCAGAGATCGCAGTTCCATAGTGGTGAGCCCACACTGCCCCTACAAATTCAGCTATCAGACCCGCTCCTCCCACTTTTTCTCTTTCCTCCAAACCAATTTGGTGTCAGTCCCCTACTTACATATCCATGTTGTGGAATTACCTATGGAAGTCCCTCAGCTATATTTCCTAACCTGATCATAAAAACAACAGGTCATCTCTAGCTGCCACCTATGTGATTCCATCATGTGCCTGTAAATCAAGACCCTCTAACCTTGAAGGTGCACCACTGGGTGGCTCCCAGAACCCTTCCCCCCAGGGCAGCCCTGTGAACTGGCTATAAGCACCCATGTGTGTCAAAACCTAACCTCCAGGATGGGGGAACTGGTAAGGTTTGGGTTGCTTAGCCCAAATCCTGGGGCTTGCCTTCTAGGAGGTGTTAGTTTTGTGAGTGGGTGATTTGGCGGGACTCGTGTCACCTGATCTGGTTCCAGAGGTCCACTTGCTAGGTGGATGGGAGGAATTCAGTGAGGCTCAGGTGGCCTGGGCTCGGCCATGGGGCCTACCAGCAAGATAGGTGCCTGGTTTATGAGCTCTAGGGGTAGGGGATGTAGCAGGGCCTGGGTCTCCTGTCTTGTAGCCTGACTATAGGTGGATGTCAGATTTGTGAGGCCCAGAGGTAGAGATCTGGTGGGGCTTTAATACACCTGGTCCGGGTCTTAGGGCCCACCTACCGGTGTGTTCTGGGATTGGGAGCCCCAGGGAAGGGGGATCTGGCAATGCATGGGACTTGGACCCAGGTACTTGGACTTGCCTCCAAGAAGTGGACACAGGATCTATTGTAAAAGAATATGGCAGCATATTTGATGCTGTCGCAGAAGAAGGAAAACAGAACAAACTGGACAATTGTCCCGAATAAATGACACCAGAATCTCGGTGAATGGAGACAATGGACTTTGGGAGGGTGACATCATCCTTAGATTGGTGAAATCGGCAGAATTTCAGAGCTATCCAAACCACTTGGACAGAACCCTGGGAATATGTACACATGAGACTCTGGGTTAATATAAGGTGATGGGTCCTCATCCCTGGGTTCTGGGACATGTGGAAAGTCATGAGTGGTTTTCCCCTTTGTCTCTCCCCCTCCCTGCAGGAACAACAAGAAGAAACAGGAAATTTGGAAGCAATGAGTTCACCCAATTTTTCCTAAATCTCGATCCTTCCAACCCTGATAAACCATTTAGTCTTTATTAAAAGTAAAATTAGGGTCCAGTGTGATAACGCTGCAGATTAAGTCCTTGCCTTGAACATGCCGGGATCCCATATAGGTGCTGGTTCTTATCCTGGCAGCTCTGCTTCCCATCCAGCTCCTTGTTTGTGCCTGGGAAAGCAGTCAAGGAAGGCCCAAAGCCTTGACACACTGAACCCACGTGTTGGAGACCCGGAGGCTCCTGGTTCCTGGCTTCAGATTGGCTCAGTTCCAGCCATTGTGGTCACTTGGGGAGTGAATAATTGGATGGAAGATCTTCTCTCTGTCTCTCCTCCTCTGTGTATAGCTGCCTTTCCAATAAACAAATCTTTTAAAATTACATTAAAAATGTAAATATAGTGCTTCTACCACGTTTATAAGATTCACTCAATATTTGAGATGTGTTTTGATTCACACCGTATGTAGTGACCTGATTGAATAATAGAAATTTAAGATAAATTGCAAATAGCTAGAATGAAAAAGTTACTTCTTTTGTTTTCTGGAAAGTTACTGTTAGAAAGTAGCATAAGAAAATCAAATCCTGGGTAATTTGGCACACCAAGTTTACAAGAAAAAAAAAAGCCACTTGGGTTATCTGTTTCCACATCACAGTTTGACTTTGGTCATATTTGAGCTCCAATCCGTTTTCCTGTTACTATGCAACATGGAAATCAACATATGTTGGCATGAAGTACTCCCTGGCACCCAGACTGAGTTCCTGACCCCAGGCTTCGGTGTGGCAAAAGTGTGGTGGTTGTAGTCATTTGGGCAGTGGATACAAGATCTCTATTCTCTTTCTACATGTCGTGTCTCTTTCTGTTTCTCAGTCTTTCCAACACAAATAAGCTATAATCAAAACTCTGGGCCCATTCAAGAAACTCCAATCGCAAACACCCCTGACAAGGTGATCCAAACTGTGACTTAGCTTCCCCAGTTCTTTAAATCTTTCCTCAGAGCATTGGCGGGAGAGGCACCTGTGGGTTTCGTTCCTCTCTTCACCATGGTTGCCCATGCAAATAAACTTTTTTTTCTCAAAAGAATAGGGTCACGGGTTGGTCTTTGTGCAAAAAGCCTATCTTATTAGACAATCAAATGTGTTGATAATGAATACTGACTCACTTAGTACTGATTTGTATATAATTGTTATAGCTGAACCAGTCCTGTTCCCTGTTCTGTGGCACATTTGGTGAGGACTAGGATAATAATATGTTCTCACTAAGAGCAGATGTTCTGTTCAGAGTCTGCTGGACATGCAAATGAAAGCACGCTCTGATCATCACAGCTTCGTGAAGTCTTCCTCGGCACTGACCCTTTCTTGCCTACATGGAAATGCCAAAGAAGAACTTCACAGCAGGCTGAACTATAATCAAGGAAAATGTACTTTGTACACAAAACATGATGCAATAAGTTAATCAAGGTGTTTCAAAAGGTTTTCAGTAACAAGAAATCAAGGATATTTGGATAACTGGAAGTGGTGGGTACCTTGTTCTCCCTGTTATCAGCCATATGCTTGAATTCTAATTGTCTAGTGACCAAAAATAGTTATCAAGTTATCAAGTGTGGCACACCAGACAAAGGCGGCAGGGAAAAATCAATGAACTTGCAAGTCAGGTATTTCAACTTAAACACGTTTTCTCATTTAGCCATTCACTTTAAGCAGCTCTACCGCTTCCCTCAGGTTTTATAATTTACTTAGCACCTGGGAAACATTGATTGTTGTATTTTTTATCGTACCAATGGATTTCCCAACAAAACAGCTCTTTCCCTTCCAATATATTCTGTTGCAAAAACAGAAATTTACATAGTTTTGGCAGATGTATTTGAGCCAGGTACGCTATGCACATATAAGTTAATTTGCTTTGTTATATGCATATGAAAAACAGAGCAATATATTATGTGATTTATTCTTTATCGTTGCCTAAAATTCGTATGGTCCCATTTCCAGAGAGAACTATATATTCGGAACTATTTGAGGAATTGGATGCAACTGTTTCTACAGGCCTAAATACAGATTTGGTTATCCAGATGATAAAGCAATTTACCAGAACAGGGAATTGCTGAAAATGAATAAAGTTGATATGTGTGTGGATTCATCAAAAATAAATAACTTTTATAGGGTTGCAGAGAGTAACAACTTAGTAAAAGTTAACTATGATGTTCTTTACAATTCTTGCCACTGACAGTCGCCCATTTGCTACATGGGGATAACAGACTACTTCCACACTGTTCTCTGAATGTGGGACTCCACCTGCCTACCAATACTAATGCACAATTTTTTTACTCTTTCGTAGATCTGAGTTGCTTTAGTTTAGTTTAGCTGAATACTTATTAAAAACCGAATATATCCTTTATCACCTAACACTAGCAGCAGTTTTTTTTTTTTTTTTTTGCAGATCAATTCTCGCTAAGCAAAAGCTCTCCTTTTCTTTAGTAAAAGGCAGAAGATTCATATGTTCTGAAGGGAAACTAGAGCATTCCTTTCCTAGTACCTGCTAGCAACTTACACCCAAATTTTTGTATCTAAGTTTATGGTACCATCAGTTTTAACAGTTGATTTTCTATTATCTTATACATGTATTTACTTTTTTGATTTCTGAGATGAATACCAATGTTGTCATGTTTTATAATGTACCAATTGAAATGTTTGAAACCATTTAACCCAAGAATACAGGCAAATGGAATATTTGTATGTTGAAACTGGTGTGTTACCTTGAGAATTTTATGAATATTTCCACTTTTTTTTTGACTTCTCTGAAGGTGTAAGAGTAACTGCCACACATCTCAAACTATGTATTATTACACAGGAGTTATGTAGGACATGCTGAGGTACACTATTTAACATTATTTTGAAAATGTCATAATGTTTCAAAGTTACAAATTTTGGTTCAAGTAATCAATTTATGGTCATCTGTTTATGAATACATTCTGCTTTTTTTGTTGTCCCTTTCTTTTTATTTCTGTGTCAGAAAGGGAGACAGAGAATGTGGAGGGATAGAAAGAAAGAGAACAGGGAGGAAAAGATAGAAAAAAGAGAGAAGAAACTGAAGCCGGAGGAAAGCCTGGGAAGTAGCGCTGCCCAGGCAGGTGCACGCTCACATCCCTCAGACACAAGGGCTGAGCCACACGCCAGCTGGCAGGGCAGCCTCAAGCCATGCTCCCACAACATAGCAGGCTCAAAATGACTGGACTCATTGCTTGCTTCATCCCGCGTCTTCATGAGCAGGATGCTAGAATTGGGAGGCAGACAAGTCATTCAAAATCCGGTATTATGAAGGGGATGAAGATGTCGTAGTGATCTCTTGTCGCTAGTTCAAACTCCCACCTGATCCTCCTTCTTTGTTTCAATACTGTTTACAATATATGTCATGTCATATGCTAGTTTTGTTTTTTTTTTGAATCATGGAAATTGTTGCTAGTCTGTTAGTTCTGACAAAAATTTTAATTATTAAGTTTTATTAAAATAGTAATCCTCGGGCCTAATTTAGTAGCCTAATGCCTGAAGTTCTTGCCTTGCCTGAATCACGCTACCATATGGGCATTAGTCTGTGTCCCATCTGCTGCACTTTCCTTCCAGCTGCTTGCTTGTGACCCAGGAAAGCAGTAGAGGATGGTCCAAGGCCTTGGGATCCTACACACTTGGGAGACCAGGAGGAAGCTCCTGGATCCTTGCTTCAAATTGGCTGAGCTCTGACCATTGAGGCTACTTGGGGAATGAACCAGTGGATGCAAAATCTTTGTATCTCCTATCTGTAAAATATGACTTTCCAGTGAAAATGAATTGTAGGCAGAGCAATGTTGATCTGAAGAGGCGCTCAGACAGGGAAAGCTACCATTGCTAGTGGCTTAGCTTGTCATCAGAATTGTTTTTGCTTCTTCTATTTTACCTTTAATTTTACGATATAATTCCATGGGCTCTGAGATATCCATTGCCAATCCAGGAACATGGCAACTTTCTGGATCTTTTAATGTCTTTTGTTTTTTAAAATGTTTTATAGTTTTCATCATGCAGATCTTCCAAATATTTGGCTAGATTAATTCCTAGGTACTTTAAGAATCTTCTCCACTATTTTAAATAGGACTGTACTTACAATTTCTTTCTCACCCTTAGAATTATTTGCGTACACTAGCGCCATCAATCTGTGTTCATTAATTTTGTACCCTGCTACCTGGCAGTCTCTGATGAGTTCTGGTAGTTTCTTGACTGAGTCTTTTGGTTCTGCTGAGTAGCAAATCATATCACCTGCAAACTGGGATAATTTCATTTCCTCATTTCATATATGGATTCCTTTAATTTATTTTTCTTGCTGAATAGCTCTGGAAAGGACTTCCAATGCTATATTGAATAGCTTGGTGATATATATATATATATATATATATACACACACACAGACACACACACACACACACACATATATCTTTTTAGACACATTTTGACAAAGGGCAAGGGTAAGATGCTATTGAAAACTATCATTCTACAATTGTTTTGTTCGTTTTTATTTAGGTTCTACCAAGAGTCAGAAGTAAGAAACATAATTTTACTTATGATTATATTGTACCACGTCGACCCAGAAGAAAATACTTCTAAAGATCTCACATCATTATTCTGACTCTGATATTTTTCTTTTGGAAGGAATCTATGAGGAGCAATCAATATGGTAAACATTGAATGTGAGACAGTCCACGCAAACCACTGATCCTATCGAATGGAGCACTAGCCAGTGCAGCTTAACGACCACACAGATTTATTACTATATTGTTTTTGTTTATTTGATCCAGAGGCACAGAAGGACACAGAAAAAAAAAATAGAGGGAGAGTTCCCGTCCGCTGTTTCACTTCACTCCCTCAAAACTTTTGAAGGGTCAGGGTTCATTTGAAGCTAATCCTGGTAACTGGATATCCAGCCTTCTAGTATGAATGTCAGGGCTTAACTATATGAAATCCTCCCCTTCCCCCCCCCCCCCCCCACACACCACAGTCTCCAGGGCACACATTAGAGACAAGACGCAAACACAGGCACTTAAATATGAGAGGCAAACATCCCAGCTTAACCTTAGGCTTTGTGCCCACGTGGCCACACATACCTCCTGCTCCTCTTTACCACTGAAAAAGGAATTAAAATGCACGTGAGAGATGCCAGGCTCTTTCTTCATAGATACACAAAAGTATGCTTCCATAAGAAGACACTGAGGAGGTAAGAGGGCAGACTTAAAACTAACATGAGATATGCGCTTCATATAAACTAACAGAAAATACTTGAAAACCAGTATATCTGAGTGAATCTGTAAATGAGCATGAAGGTGTTCATAAAATCGGATCATTGTATACATGTTTCTAAAGAAGTGAATACATATATACACTCCAAACTTTAAAGCTGTTTGCATCTGTAATTCATTCAGCACTCACAGAGTCTATCATATAAGCTGTTAATAGAATTAAACAATTTAGCTTCTGATAAACACGCTACAAGTGGTAGTGCATCCATGGATTGAACTCTCACCTTTTGGCTGCAGGATACAGAGCCATTGTGCTGTGTGAAAGAAAAGCGACACAAAGCATCAGTATTATGATCACGTTGGAAAATGGAAGTATCAGCATGAGAATTAAAATTGTGGATTCTGCAATTTGTTTCTGTGAATTTTGAACACTCCACTGTGTCTCAGTGTTCTCAATAGGATTTTGGCATAGTCACATCACAGTAGACTGTGATCAGCAAATGACAAAATGTAAAACACTTGGAAATTTTTTGTAACAGTAAATACTCAAAGGATATATGCATATGGCTTTTTAGCTCAATTTCATAAACACATTTCAGATGTTTGCAAAATTATTGTAACTGACACATACATATTGAGAAATTAAATCTGTGTTAAAAAAATACATAACTGGAAGTGATTTAACAATCACTCTTGAGGAAGTCTCTGATAGTATCTGTTTCAACTTGACACATGTGTGCAGGGCCCGCCACCGTGGCCTAGCGGCTAAAGTCCTCGCCCTGAACGCGCCAGGATCCCATATGGGCGCCGGTTCTAATCCCGGCAGCTTCACTTCCCATCCAGCTCCCTGCTTGTGGCCTGGGAAAGCAGTTGAGGACGGCCCAAAGCCTTGGGACCCTGCGCCTTCGTGGGAGACCCAGAAGAGTTTCCTGGTTCCCGGCTTCGGATCAGCACAGTACCGGCCGTTGCAGTCACTTAAGGAGTGAATCATCAGACGGAAGATCTTCCTTCCTCCCTGTCTCTCCTCCTCTCCATATCTCTGCCTTTCCAATAAAAATAAATAAATCTTAAAAAAAAGCATGCGTCCATAGTAGGAGATAATCACATGTATTACTTTGACATCATATAAATGGAGAAAGTGAGAAATTTTATAATTGTCTAGCTCCAAATTCAAATAAAGTTTTCTGAATTCAGGCATAAGTAACTATTGCTTCTGATTATTGGGATACATTTTATAAGCTCTGCATTCAAGTTGGGACTTTTTATTCTATGCTAGACTGATTAGTCAATTTTTTTCTAAAATTCAGAAATGGACCTGCCACACTATGTTTACAGTAGCACAATACACAATAGCAAATCCATGGAAAAAACCCAGATACCTGTCAAAGAAGGAATGGATATAGATCTTAGGCACATTTACTCCATGGAATACTACTCAGCCGTTCAAAATAATGTAGTTAGATTGCACGAGATCAAAGCTCATGTCACAAGTAGTTATCAAGTATTACATAATGAACACGTGGGGACTGCAACGTGCTGTGCTTTTCATTGTAAAATTTAGCATACGCATTACGCACAAATTCTTTTTTCAGTATTCCAAATTTTCACCTCTGTTTAAATAACGTAAGGAAAGTCAAAAACAAACAAAACACTCATAACTGAATATTCTATTGATACTTCCATATCTCAAAAAAGTAAGTTGTAAAATTATTCTAAAAAAAGATACATGTTATAATTTCTACTTCATAACTAGAAAGTAATTTTAAAATATTTATTTTTATTAGAATTTCAGATACACAGAGAAAATTACAGACAGTGGGAAAGATCTTAAATCTGCTAGTATGCTTCTCAAAGAGCCACAAATGTCTGAACAGAACCAATGGAAAGTCAGAAGCCAAAAGGTATTTCTAGGTCTCCTATGTTTATGCAGTGGTCCAAGGGCTTGGACTATCCTCGCTGCTTTCTGTGGCCATAAGAAGGGAATTGTTTTGGAAATAGAGCAGCCAGAGTACAAACTGATGGCCACACTGGACGGCAGAGATTGAAAATGGAAAGATGGACCCATTCCTCTGGCAGAAAACACCTTTTTTTTTTTCTTTTCTTTCTTTCTTTTTTTTTTTTTTTTTTTTTTGCCTTACTCAGGAGAGGTTTTTACCTTACCTTAGTCTGTATGGACTTGAAAACAAAATAAATTAGAAGAATACATTTCTCACAGTTCTGGAGGCTAGGAGGTCCACAATTAATTGCTGGCAGATTCAGTCTGCTAAAAACCTGCATCCACATAGACAAATTTATTGTTACTACAGACTCACGGAAAATGAGGTGAGCAAGCTCTTTTATAAGCATTCTAATTCTTTTCACAAGGGTTCTGATTTCAATACCTAATCACCTTACATTCATCCCAGTTCAAATACCACCAACTTTGGAGTAATATGTTTATTTTTGCATGTATTTGAAAATCAGAGTTGCAGAGCGAGGGAGAGTTCAGAGTTTGTATGCACTGGTTCATCTGCCGTGTAGCCACAGTGACCAGGAATATATTAAGACAAGCCAAAGCCAGAATGCAGCAGTTCCATCCAGGTGTCTCATGTGGGCGACACTAATTCCATTTGTTAAAGGGAGCTGGGTCCCTGGAAAACAAACGGGCATCCCTATGAACTCCCTAGGGAACATGTCAGCTCCAGCTGTTGGAATTCCAACAAGTCAAGTATAGTTGCACACTGCAGTTCAAGCCATGACAGACATAGTCCATTGTAATATTAGTAATCGGTACTTCATTTGATGGAAATACTCACATGTCAACTCTTCCATAATATGAGCTGACTTCACTTGGCTACATGGAGTGATTCTAAGTAAAACATTCTACATTGATCTGTTCAGCCACTTCTTATTTTCTTTTTGTGGAAAAAGATGGAATTCTTCTGTCAAGACACGTTTAACCTGTAGTTAATATCCAAGAAGCACCTCTAAGCTGTTCATTTAATAGCATAAATATTGAGATTATATTATTTCTGATATGATTTTAATACAGTCCATTACGGGCCATGTGAAAATACTAAACAAAAAAAATGATACTACAAAAAATAAGATAGTCTCAACAAGTATCTTTTGAGCTAAAGAACAAAGGTTAGTGAATTATTCTTACAATGTTCCATTCTACTTTTAGTAATTAAGCACAATTTCTGTATTATATCATTTCTTGGAAATATCCTTGGGAAGTTTGTATGTATACATACACCTACAAACACATGTGGCGGGTGCTGGTGAAAGTGTTATTGCATTTGAGATACAATTGAAATCACTTGAGGTGAAGAATTTAAAGACAAGGACAAAAGATTAAAAAAGGTGAAATATTTGAAGAGTTGTGATTGTTTTTTAAGTAATTTTAGTTAACGTAAGAGCAGAAAGTATCTTGAAGAAACTGTTTATTGAAATTGAGGGGAGTTTTAAGATATTCTTCAATTACTAGTATTCAGTTTTAAACATTTGTGGTAGCAAAAACAGAAATAATCTTCATGATATTTCTCTTAATTTCTGACATTGATACAGTTTTAATTTTTCAAATGTAAATTAGTAGTAATATATTTTTACTTCAGGGTCATTCAAAACAAACCACTTTGTGGTATGAAGGTATTAGAATCCATATGTTTCTACATATTTCATCCCATCTCTGAATACCTGAGCTGCCTTTTATCTTGAATTATTGCCAGTTTATTAATGTTTCTATTCTTCCTCACCACCATATGTTCTAAAATGTCCTGATCTTGATTATAGATGTTAAAACAGAAATAAATGGCATTTTGCCTAGTGTTTTGTGATAGGTATCTCACTATGTATTATCTAGTTCAGGGATCTTGAAAACCTGTTTCATGCATAGTTTTAAGATTTTGCACCAAAGTAATTTTATCTTTTCATTGCATTGCCCCCAAACCTTTTGAAGTAATTCGACATTAAAATTCTCTTTTTAAGTTACGCTAGGTTGGCACTGAGACATCTCCCATCCCATTTCAACATGCTGGCATTGCCGTCCTGATCCCACTTTGCTTCTAGCTTCCTGTAGCACAGAGAAGGCAGCAGAGCAGGGCTGATGGGGTGAGATGCCGGCCACCTGTGCGGGACACACAGCCTGAATTCTTTCCCTTGCCTCCCACGTGTCCTGGCTGTTACGTACGTGTTGGTGGAGAATCAATGAGCACAGAACAAGTGAAAATAAATAAACGAAAATTAAGAAAACAAGAACTTAAGGTTTTGCTACATTTAATTTTTTTAGGTATCATTTTTTTCCAGATGCATTTTTCTTGGTTTTGCTTTTTGTTCATATTGCTCTTATTTATACACTTTCAAAATTATTTATCCTATTACATTTAAGGCATAAGAGCAAACAAACGCTTAATAAATATCTTGTGGTGTATTATAAGCAGAGTTGCCCTGTTGGGTATCACAGCTAGGTCATTGCTGGTGTGAACAGCATGTGTCCTTGCAGCACAATGTCTACAACACAAAGAGTTGGCTGGCAGTGCCTTATCAGAGAGAGGGTCTACAAATACCCAAATGTGAAGTTCAAATTTGAAAAATTAAACCCTTCACTGAAAGAGTTAGATTTCTCCAGAAAGTTCATTACTTTCTTCATCAAGTATCTTAATTAAAATTTATGAATACTCAGGTTGTATTTTCAGTTCATACTCTTGGCGCTCAATATATATTCATATTAAAATTGGTATGCATTTAATTATTCAAGTCTTAGTTTTTTTTAACTTGATTGCAATATGTAAGTATCAGAGGTAATTTGCTGTCTTGAATGTTTTATCACTTCTGAAATTTTTCTTTTGTTGCTTTCTTTTTGTAATTCAGACAAGGTTTCCATGAGACATAGAGCAAGTCTGAACGCATACAAGTTTGAATTCATAATTTTAAAACGGTATTTTTAACAGACAGCTATGTTAAGAGATATGATGTATTTTGGATCAAATACCATAAAGATGTCCATTATATTAAAATCTGTTATCTGTTCTATATTCACACTTTTAAAAAAAATCCTAACATACTTAAGAACCTTTTTCAGAAATCCATGTCTAAAACTCTCCTATAAATCATAACATTATTAAGAGCAACTATCATGTCTTTCCTCATTCATAATAATTACTTGGATACTACAATATTTACTGATTAATAGCGAATTGAAGTACAGCATACAGGAGTTTGTTGATAGCTTTACAACTGTCTTAGGAGGGTTAGTACAAATATTTCATATGCAAATAATTAAAGATAATTAAAATGTGAACACAACATATCCAAATTAAAGCTACAGTAATATGTTCATACTATTGTGGGTGCAAGTGTGGAATGTTGGGAGGGATCTTTCTTGGCCAAACTTGGTGACAACAGTTCCTGCTACAGTGGTTCCAGGAACCACTGCACAGGGCGCTCAAAGCCAGGGGTTTCTAAACTTTTATCCTCCAATCACATCGAGAACCATTCAGGACTAGCAAAGTTCCCATGCATTCAATCAACCAAATGTCAAGAGGCAGGAAGGGAGCTGCCGGAGTCTGTGTCAACAGCATGTGATGAATCCACGATAACGTCCCTCTGTGCAGTGAAATGGTAACCAGAATTTGAGAGAGGAATGGAAAAGCAATGTGGCAGATGTTGTGGCAGAGTGAGTTAAGCCACTACTTCTGTCAGTATTCCATATCAGAATGCTAGTTCAAGAATTAGCTGTTGGGCACCGATTCATGTTCTGACTGCTCAACCAGGTCTGAGAAGGCAGAAAAGGATGGGCCAAACCTTGGGACCCTGCACCTATGTGGGAGCCCTGGAAGAAGTAGCTGGCTCATGGTTTCTGACTGGCTCACCTCCAGCTGTCACATCCACTTGGAGAGCTCTGTCTATTGGAAATTTAACTGGCGAATTAGCATCTGTGGCCCAGGTCCTTGGCCGCTGCCAACCATTTCTGAGTTACTGGCTTTAGGCTGGTCCAGCCTTAGTGGTAGCAGACATTTGGGAAGTATCCCTGCAGAGGTTAGGTTTCTTTCTCTTCAACTGTTATTTTCCCTCAAACAAATCTTTAACATGAACGAAGAAGAAGAAGAAGCAGTAGTAGTAGTAGTTGGAGCCAGTGATGGAAAAACCAGGCGAATCCTCTGTCCTGTGGTGTTGACAACACATAGGGTGCCAGTTGCTGTCCTGTCTGTTCTGCTTCTATCTAGCTCCCTGCTTGTAGCCTAGGAAAGCAGGAGAGGATGGCCCAAGGCCTTAGGATCCTGCACGTATGTGGGATACCCAGAAAAACCTTCTGGCTCCAGTCTTAGATCAGCTCTGCTCTGGCCTTTGAGGCCGTTTGAGGAGTGAAACAGTGAGTAGCAGACCTTCTGTTTATTTGAAATTTAAAATTCATTTTATTTGAAATCTGACTTTCAAGTAAAAGGAAATAAAGTTTTCAAAAGATAGTAAGACAAAATTTTAGTATTTAAACTGGAAAGCAGGATATTTCTGCTTAATTTTAATTATATCACAGAGATTAGAAAGATAATATGATTTTAAAGATTTTTTTATAAAGTGTTTAACGAACATAGTGCTTCTTGGAAAATATATTATTCTGCATTATTTTAGATTCTTCAAATATGTTTACAAGATTATGCATTTTTGTGACCCACCACTGTGCATCAAAAAGTCACCATTCAAACCCATCATGACACAGGCAGACAACTTTGTTTCGTTGTTATTACAAGGAGACTTTGCCATGACATGCTGCGATTATGCTTCTGAAATTCGTAATTTTGGCATCAGATGTTGGTGTTACAAAGTTGGCTTCTGAAGTAATGCAAAGGATAAAAACAAAGTCAGCTCCAAGGCCATTAAGAATGTGAATACAAGGTCGAACAAAACTCTAGATACTTAAGAATAAACCAAAGCTGGAGACTCAAGCTTTTAAGAGTCATTAAGTATTTAACAGTTATTAACCAACAGCTTCTGGAAACTTTCTTTGCTGCAAAGAACTTTGGTCCGGTGGCTCCACATAAAAACATCTTAGGAGCTTTGATTGATTTAGGTAGGGTGACTTTGTTTTATTTAGGAAAAATGGTAACATGATATCTGTGTCTACATTGTTATTTAACATTTTATGATTTAATTACATTACACACTGAGTAACGAAAAATATACAAACATTATTGTAAAAAGGAATTTCATAGGGTCAAAATTGTTTTATAATGCTCGTTTGTATATGTTGAATGGCTATATTATACATGATACTAAAATAAATTTAAATTATATGTTTAAAATACATCTCTGAAGCATAGTTAGCTTGTTAGTTAATTCCAAATGTGTACAACCAGTGGACTAACCATGCTTTTCTCATGTCGAGTATCTAATACAATGCTAAAGTGTCATCAGTGAACTGAAGTTTGAGCCAAAGTAAGATTGTCCTCATTTGGAAATCCCTTACACATTAAAAAGATCAGGAGAAACAAAAAGTCATGTTAAAAATATTGTCAGCATTCAGAAAATGTCTAGTAATCTTTACCCCGGCAACACTAGAAAATGAGACTTCTACAGATGAACCAGCTGCCTTCCAGGGGATGTTAACATAAACACTGACAAGAGGGAGAGGTGTGTCGACACAAAGGTATTTGCTCTTGGAAAATGTATTTTATCTTAGATAAAGCAATATGAAAATTTACCTAATAACAGAATTTAAGTTTTATTCTTCTGTAGTCACTCCTAGTGTTGCTTGGCTTATTTAAAGCTTACCCTGTAGCCTGGGCAAATGTGCCCAAGTTATAAGTTGCAGAAAGACACACACAATTACTATAACACATAATGTTACTATGTAGCACAATGTGTGATGCATGAGAATATGCCATGGTGTCTCTAAAACCCATATTTTAGTTATTTAAATTTTATTCTTATTCATATAAAGAAAAAGCGCATAATAAGTGTAGCAATTAATACCTATCTTTGGTTGTTCTTCATCCTTTCTTTTACATTGAATTCTTATGCTTAAAAATATTTCTTTAAACTGAATCATTTAAATAAGTGATATACTACTAGATATGTTCATTAAAACAAAAGTGTGAACAAAACAATTTAAACTAAACAGATAATATATTCATATGTACACATAGATATTAAAATGATTTTTCAGGTAAATTGAAATATTAATGTTGAGATGAGATTATCAGTAAAGCTGAGGAGGTATCGCTAGCGGGACTTGGATGTGCATCAACAATGCCAGGGAATATTTCCCAAGCCACACGGAGTACTCCGATGTAAGTATTTTCTTCATCCTGTCGATGGCAGCCAACGGGAAAGTTAAAGCAGACTGACACGTGTGTGCTTCTGTTTGATGCTTAAATCTGGGTGTTGCACATTTTAGATAAAGAATGCACAGAGTTTGAGTCAGTTTTAAAACCTACTGAAAGCAGCTCATGGCTTCTAAACATTAAAATGCTTTTGCTCTTTAGTGTAAAATCTTCCTTACAACATAGTTGTATGTTGTAGTAGGTTATATACGCCAATACAGAGAAATCCACGGATGAGTGTTTTGATAAGATAGACATTTACTTCTCCGCCATTCACTGATGGTAAATATTTAGTTAAAAGCAAGGCTCCACATATTTAGTATAAGGATTCCTTAAACTGGCATTAGTCTCTAATCAGTCAGTTCTAAGAAAAGAATGTGAGTACCAAACATTTACATGAGAAATATACCCTCACAATGTATCAATCAGAATCTGAAATCAATTGATTACCTTAGCTGGGAAATGTTCCTAGATGTAAGGTAAAAACTCTTCTCTAAAAAACTGAAGAATTATTAGTTAAGCAATAGAATGTTATAGATAAGAATTAGTAACTTGCCAAATGAAGAAAAGTAAAGATTAGGTAACAAAAAAATAATCATAACATTTTAAACTACATATTTACTATATGTTCTCTATTAAGCTAACAAAATGTAACTGTATTATGTGCAGTCACTAGTTATCTTACGGACATCTCAAGAAAATCAATATTGTTTGCAAATTGATTTTAATAGCTATGAAGAGTTTCAAAATACAGATGTCGCACTATTTTCTTAACCATCTTTGTGTATACCTAAATAATTTGTTACAAGTCCATGCTAACCAAATCACTAATGGGGATTCCCCTACACAGATGCATGTCTGTTGCTATTATTATTTTCTTTTTTTTAAAGATGCATTTATTTGAAAGAATTACAGAAGAGAGACAGAGAGATCTTCAATTCATTGGTTCACTCTGGAAATGTTTGCAACAGAGAAACTGGGTTCTTCCAGGTATCCCTCATGAATGCAGGGGTCTAAGACCTTGGGCCATCGTTCATGCCTGTTTCAAGGCCATTGGTGGGCAGCCGGATAGGAAGCAGAATAGCCGGGACCCTGAGGACACTCGTATAGGATAAACACTGCAGGCAAAGGTCATCCTGTTAGCCACCACGTTGGCAATGGTTATTTCCTTAAGGATGATTCTTAGAAGTGGAATTAATGTGTCAGAGGTGATTAGTAAGTAACCAAAAAAAAATCACAACACGTGTTGCCACTTGCCATGATTATATCAAGTTAAAGTGAACAAATAGTGAGACTGTATATTTGATTCAATGTTTGCCAACAATTATAGCTAAAATAAAAGCATTGTCAATTAGATAGGAAAAATGTTCATATTCCTATTTAATTATATTTTTACATATTTTAGATAGCAATTTGAGCAAATTTTGTCATCGATATTGCTTTATTACTGTAATTTTTCTAGAATTTTTTTCACTGTATGAATAAAACCATTGTGTCTAGCTAAGAACACTATAATTTTCTCTTATACTGATCAGTAATCTAAAGAACATGCCCTTAATGAATAGTATGCTTCCATATTTTTTTCTTTGCATTTCCATGTTTTTTTTTTAATTCCCAAACAGTTTTTTTTCTTTTCAAATGCAGAAGTGATACAGATAGTGATCTCTTCACTTCATAATTTGAAAAATCTTCATGGACTGGCTTCATGCATTAATGCAGTACGAGGTGTATGGGTTTCCGTTTCCGTACGTGTATGTGCAGAGACATGCTTCTACTTATTTCTATGTCATAGAGACAGGCACAGATCCACTGGTTCATCTCCCAGATGCCCACGGCAGCTATCGCTGGGCCAGATTGCATCCACAAGCCTAGAACTTTGTACAGTTTTATTACCTGAGTGATGGGAACTCAAAAATTATGTGCTGTCTCTCCAGCTAGATATTAGGAGAAAAAAGGCCTTGAAGTTGGAGCCAAGATTAGAGTTCAAGCATCCAGTTATGCAATCTAAACTTACCAGGTGGCACTATAACCACTACACCTAACTCATGTGATGATAAAAGGATTCAAATGCAACCAAGTGGGGTTATTTTTAATTTTTTTAGATTATAAAAACAAATTATTAGCACAACACATTAGGTGTACTTTTAGAGCTTTTTGAGATTACTTTTTGTGCCAAAGTATTAATCATTCCTAATGCACTAGGGAGACAGATTTAAGGTTCTATTGACTTACAGTTCCTACACATACCACATACATCAGTAGAGTCTCAAGGACTGTCAATCCTGCACACCAAAATACAATGTTATCACTTATGCTCCTTAATTTTTATCATTTAATGAACAATGTTAGCTAGACTGCGTGATATTACAGTGACAAATGACATTTACAGAAACTGTAATTCACACAAACTTTGAACAAGTACAAGCATATTCAGAATTAGAATACTCACTTTGGCATAAATGAATTATAAAATGTTATGAGGCATATTTGAAGGCAAATATCCTAGTAAAATAGCTTTGTGTAACACATGATAAAAAGAATAGCACTGAACAAATGCTAATATGTTTAGTTACCATATTCAATCTTTTGATTATTTAAAGTTCACAACTCTAAATTGTACATGTTTTGGAGGTTAAGTATGACATTACAATGGATGGGTGTAATTTGAAATGGTTGGATATATGTCACTTCAGATGTGAAAATTGTGTGTGTATTGCGGATTCAAAATCTCCCTGGAGTTAGAGTTGTGCCAGAGTTGGTTGAATTGATGCCCGTGAGGGCCACATCTCATGTGAGCTCGGATGGCTGGGTCGTATAGTAACTCTATTGCTAGTTTGAGGAATATTTTGAATTATTCATCAGGTAGTTTTTCTCTTTCCATTTCTTTGTGGTCTGTTGGTACTGATTTCTCCTCCTCCTCCTTCTTCCTCTTCTCCCCTTCCTCTTCCTCCTCTTCCTCCTTCCTTTCTCCTCCTCCTCCTGGAGCCCTCTGGGATGACTAAGTCTTTGAGATATTTCCCGTTGGTTTCTGAGGCTGTCTTTGGGCGGAAAGCGTCACGTGGTTGTTTTGAAGGTGTCCGTCTGGAATGTAGGGAGAGCTGTCCAGATGCTCCTTGGGACAGCAGAATAGGGCCAAGTAGTTGCTCTTAGGGCAGTACTAGGAGGGTCCTCTGATCCACTGAATTATTTTATATAGAGGTTTCAAAAATTTTTGCCCTGTTTTAAAAGATATTATTTGAAAGCAGTTTCTGTTTCATAATGAAATTGAGAAGGAAGTATAGAGATATAAAATTGAATCACTGCCTCTACACATGTTCGTCATTATCAACATCTTCCATTAGAGTGATGTCTTGCTACAATTGATGAATCTTTGTAACATATTATGACCACTCAATGTCTATAGCTTACTTCATGGTACATGCTTGTTATTGTACATTTGTTGTGCTTGGATAAATGTGTATGTGTGTGTGTGTGTGTGTATGTATGTGTGCATGTGTTGTTGGTCTATAAATCATTGTCCTCTTTTATCATTCCTTTCCTTATCCTGCCTTTAATCTTATCTACTGTGACATGTTAGTGAGCCCTGAAACCAGATGATGTAATTTCTAAATTCATTCCTTTTCAAATTTTACTAAATACCCCTGGTTATTTTCATTTACATACAGATGTTTTGATTACTTTTTCATGTTCTACATTAAGGCCTGACAGTATTGTCACTATGATGGATTTATTTATTTACATTCATTTAAAGATATTTGTGAAATATTTAGTGTATCATGTTTTATGAGAATTAGGCCATATCTATTAAACATATTATCAGACATTTTTTGTTTTGCTGCTACTGCATTGTTTTTAAAGAGTTATTTATGCACTTGAAAGCACACAACCTTGGGCCATCTTGCACTGCATCTAGAGACTAACTATAATGAACAGAACCCAGCAGGGGAGCAGCAGGGAGCTCCATGCACTGTGTGGATCGGTGGCTTCACCCACAATGCTGGATTCCACGTCAGTGCTCTATTAATGTGTGTGTGTGTGTGTGTGTGTGTGTGTGTGTGTTTAAAATCTCAAACCTTACATTACATTCAGTTGTTACTTATTTTTGTGGCACTAAATCTGGAAAATTATATTATTTCTTTACCTTGGTATTTTAATAATAAATACTAATTATTTAGTAGAGTGGCTTTCTCTTGTAATTCCTTATTGCTGAATTAAGTGCTCATTTTTGTGGAAACACTACAGCATCAATTTTGTTCTTTTGAGAGCATAATGTCTGGAAACATATGGTGCTGACTCCTTACTATTTGTTATTTATAAAATTAGATCATTTGTTAAAAGATGCTGACTGCCAAGGTTTCTTCCTTTTTAAAGTTAATGATACTTTTCCCAGTAATTAATGTATTTTGACAATATTTGAACAACAATTATGAGATATTCTCTTGGAGTCTATCAGTATTCTGTTATTCAAATATTCAGTAATTAATTTTAGTATCTACGTGTATCTTTCTTTTTTTAAGATTTTTTTTTTTGAAAATCAGAATTATAGAGATTAGAAGAGACAGAAAGATCTTCGATCTGCTGGTTCACTTCCAAGTGGCCTCAATGGCAGGCTGGAGCTGATCTGTTCTGCAGCCAGGTGTCAGGTCCTTCTTCCGGGTCTCCCTCACGGTTGCAGGGTCCCAAGGCTTTGAGCCTTTCTCTGCTGCTTTTCCAGGCCACAAGCAGGGAGCTGGAAGGTTAGGGGAACATCCAAGGTACAACCAAGGGCCCATATGGTATTGTGGCGCATGCAAGGCAAGGACTTTCGCCACTAGGCTATCATATTGTGCCCTACATGTACCTTTCTAAATCCATTATTTGTCAACAAAACTATTTGTTCTGACAAACTACCTTAAGGAACATATTTCACTCCCCTATTCATGTATTCATTGATTCATTTATATTCATGGATTTTTTATTTTATCTGGCATATTATAATTCTTTATGATTAGAACTTATTTATTTTTATTTGAGAGGCAGAGAGACAAAGATAAATAGAGAAAGAGGCCATATATTTGGGCTGGTGGTTAACATGCTGCTTGCAATGGTTACATCCTGTATCCGAGAGCCTGCAGTCCAGCTTGGCTCTATCCTTATTCTTCAGTGCACATCGTAGGATCTGACAGATGAGGAAGCTTTTTTTGTTTTTTGTTTTATTTTTTGCCTCTCATCACTCTGCCTCTCAAATAAAAGCAACTAAATAAATTTTAAAAAGAATAACACAGAGTTCCCACATTGCTTTTCTCCTGAAAGTAACATCAGGATGGCTGAGAATGAACTGGACAGAGCACACAGTGACAGATCAATCTGAGGAATGACATGAATGGGAAGACCCTTGCGTCATGCGTGCTAGCTGAAAGTCTGTTTCCTCAGAAACTCAGAGATTTCCACCAATTCTTTAAGACCCTTTTTTTTACTACTAATTTGAATGTCAGACTTATGAAGTGATAGGGAGAATAATTCTAATCACTAGGTCTTGCAGAGTCCCCCAGTTTTTATACCACTGGATGATACTCTTGTTTCCTCCAGTTATTCTTCTGCATAAATATCCATAAAATATACCATGCCTCATCTTTATTGTGGTCTTCACTGAAGCTAACTGTATTAAATAATCCTGTATGCTTCTTCTATAATTATTTTTATTATAGAGGTCCCAGTCATGAACATTTTGATAGGTGAAAAATATATATGAATTTTAGGCCTCTGTGTTTTTAACAAAGTATGTACACCGCTGGACACACTGCATAAAGACCAATGGCAAAGCATAAAAGAAAACTCAAAAGCCGAAGAATAAAGTGTACTTATGACAGTGAAAATGCAAACTGTCTAAAGAATTTCAGAGAAATCTTCCACACTTTGTTGTAAAATTAGACCCATTTCTATCCTGTGACCCAGCAATTACAATCCTGGATATCTTCCTAAATGGAATTCATGTACATCAGTGGAAGAACATGTTACAAAAATATTAATAGCAGCCGCACTTAGAATAGCCAAAGTGTGAAAGTAAAATTGAAGGTCAACAGGAGAGTAGCTGAGTAAGTCATGGTTCAGGTGCTGCAGGAGCGGCATGGTCTTTGAAAAGTCAGCTGGAATGTCAGGTTTTGCTTTGTCTTGTTCCAGCCGTGGCTACTGTAGCCTGACGAGTGAAGGAGCTGCTCTCTCCTTTGCTGTGTGTGTGTGGGCGTGTAGCTCCCTGATTCTTCCACATCAATAAATAAATCTCCAAAAAGAAAAAAAAAAAAAGAAAATATATTGAAACTTGTAATTAAGGAATGTGGTATATTTCTTCATTAATAAAGGTTTGTGATGTATCTCAGAAACATTTGGAAATATTTAGAGATTAGGTTCTACCCTCAACAAATAAATTCACACGTAATTTTGGTTTTTTTTAACGAATGTAATTTAATCTGTTGTTTTCTATGTATCACTTATGAATACATTTAATTGTTTAACATTGCTCATGTAACTTACAGCCTCACTAATATTATTTTATAGTTTTTTGTTTTTTTTATTTTTGGCTCTTAGGAAAACATGCTATGTAAATAATCATGCTGCTATGAATAGGAAGATTTTTAATTAAAGATGAATATGAAATTAGAAGATGTTTGTCTTCTCTATTGCTAACTTTCTTATTTTATCTTATTGTCCCACATTTTGTTGTTTTTTTCATATATTCATAATTTATTAAAATCTCAACAATATATATAAAAAAAAGAACGTTGGAATCTGAAGTAGTAGTTTGTTGGCTTTCTTCCACAGTTGGTTGGATTTTGAGTTTTGTAAGTAGGTGGTTTAAGCAAGAGTCCGGCTGAGTTGGATGGAGGTGCCTTTATATCTTTGCAAGGACTCAGTGAATATCAGGTTAGAGTTACTGCCCTGGTTTGGGCAGTAGGGAGAGTCCAGCTGAGTTGGAGGTTGCCTCTATACCTTTGCATGGACTCAACGAATGTCAAGTTAGAATCACAGCTCTGTTTGGGGCAGTGTTTTACCTGGAATGGTTGAATCAGGATTTGCATCACAGCTCTGTTTGGGGCAGTGTTTTACCTGGAATGGTTTAATTAGGATTTGCATCACTTTTGCTTTGCTCCACTTTCAAAGGCTGCAGAAGTGCAAGCCCAATATCAAATGTGAACAACCGAATAGATTCTATTTCTAATCCGTCCTTGAATATTAATTTCTCAGTTAACTCAAAGCTAGAGAAATTTAAAGATTGGGGAGTAAAATGATGTATTAACTTGCTATAACTCTCCAAATTGTAGTTAGAAGCTTCTGAACTCTTCATTCATTGAAGTCTGTATGCCTATCCCAGCCCTTCTCCTGAAATAATACATTCTGACTGCTTTTCTCCAACTTTAGCCACCATGACTTTTCATTTAACTAAGATTTATGTTTTTTTACATTTCAGTTCATTTAGACTTTCTTGTGTTTACAAACCTTCTGTAATCCAATCAAAATATTATTGACTAGTTTGCTTGTTTGTTTAAAGAAAGAAGAAAGATCCCCTCTAACAGTCTCTGTTCTAATTGTGCTCTGAAATTCAAACTATTCTTTCAGGCTTAGACTTCAGAGTTAATGCTTCCCTACAAATGTCTTACTACTCTATCTTCATAATTATTCATGTAAAAATATCACTATGTGTTGTATATTAGTCTATTTGTTTGAAATAAACATAACTGAGGTTTACATCAACATTTTTAAAGCAGACTTGAATCAAATATTGTTAAAAGCTACTGTTATTAATATTTAAAATGCTGTAAGTATTCTGTTTTATGCTTACTTTTCATAAATGTAAGTCAACATTACCTGTATTATTTAAATTCAGTTTGAAAACATTCCAGGATAATAGCCTTCCATGATCAGATTTTTTAAAAGTTTGTTTCTGATGGCTACAGAAGAAAATAATTTAGAGACGCATAATCATACTTTGCACATCCAACTCCGAAACATTGACATTCAGCTCAATGGAACCAAGCAGTCAGTTTGCATAATGCAATTTACTGTTTCATCTGAAGCCAGGAATATTCTAATACTCAAGTGAACATCATTTACAAAATTCATAGATGCTGTCTTCAATTTGCATGCATTCAATTCACTATTAGTTTAATTTTAATCTGATAATTTTCACTCAAAAGACATTTTAATGGCTAGAATTGGAAATTATCTCATCTATATGTTTTTAAAATTATTTAAATGCTTAAAGGTAAGATTTGTCCACTTAAAACACTCATGAACAGCCCCATAAAACTTGGCGTGCCTACACACAACAATCCAGATTGTTATTGTCTGCTGCTTTTCATTTGTTATAAAACGTATGTTTATTTAAGAGGCAGAAAAACTGCAAACCCTGGTACATTCCTGAAATAATTTGTAGAAGGGGTGGGTCAGCGAGGGGTCTTCAAAGCCAGGAGCTGGAAAGCCAGTCATCTGAGTAGTCACTGTTGCGCCCCAGGGTCTCCATTACCAGGTGAATGTTGCAGTAAGAGACTCAGCATTTTGGCATAACAGGTGAATCTGCTGCCTGCCATGCCTCCTTGCCATTCCATATGGATACTGGTTAGAATCTTGGCTGCTACACTTCCAATTCAACTCCATGATTACGGTCTGGGAGCAATTGTGAAGCATGGAAAACATGTTTAGGTCCCTATTATCCACATAGGAGACCTAGGGGAAAAAAATAATAACTCTTGGCTCCTGATTTCACTCTGTTCTATCCATGGCCACTTTGCAGCCATCTGCAGAGTGAACTAGTGGATGAAATGCTCTCTTAGTCTCTCTGTTCCCCAGTGTTTCTTTGTATATGTCTCCATCTCTGTGAAGCTTCTAAAGAAGCCACATGTCTACCTGTTACAGTTTATCTTACATAGAGCTGTTATTTTGTGTACTTCATTGTGCTTTAAATGTTTCTTTCAAGAGGACCTCAGGAGCATGTATCTACTATGTATATAGCAATCAGAAATGTTAAATATATTTAGCATGCTCTGTGACTTTTCAGAGAAAAGAGGGGAACAGAGAAGGTCTTCAAGCTGCTGGCTCAAGGCCAAAATAGGCTGTAACGGCCAGAGCTGAACTGATCTGGAGCTGGGAGCCTAGAGTTTCTTCCATTCTTCCATGGGAAGAGGGTCCCAAAAACTTAGTCCCTCTACTACTTTCCCAGGCATAAACAGAGAGCTAGATCAAATTGGAACACCCAGGACTCAAATTAGTGCCTACATGGGATGCCTGCACCACAGGGTGGAGATGCTTGCTGTACCACCACAACAACTCTAAAATGGTTTGTTGTTAAAACTTCCTGGTGCGTACAAGATGAGGACTTTAGCCGCTAGGCTACTGTGCTGGCCCAGAAAAAATAGTGACATATTTTAAAAACAAAGTTTTTTTCTACACTTTGGAGTATTTTTGGAATATATTTGTGTGTTGCATTTTTGTAAAAAAAAAAAAAAAGCTTATACTAGCTCTGTTTCATAATTTTGAAATTTTTCTGTTCTGATCTATTCAGTGTTAAAAACTCTTTCATTTAACATCTCCTATTTGCTTTTTTAAGCATTTGCACCATAATTTAAAGTGATTTTGTCCTTATTTTAAATTATATAAAAAGTTCTGTTTTATTTAGTCTTATGACAGCCATTTGATTACAGGAGCCGTGGAACAGGATCGTGCCCCACTGCTTTCCCAGGCATCTTAGTAAAGCACTGGACAGAAAGTTTAGCAGCTATGATTGGAAGTTAAGCTCACATAGTATGCTGGCACCCCAGGAGAAAGCTGTACCTGCCAGACCACAGGGCTGGGCCCCTCTATATATTGTTGATTCTTAAACTTAAGCTAGGAGTCGCCCTTCCAGGTAAAATAGTGGTATTCGAAAATGAAGTTTATTAAAGATAATGGTAGTTGAATCTGTCTTTTTTATTCCAATAAAGGGGAAAAAGATAAATGGACCATAATTCTGATCTCGTTTCAGAACTGAATTAAGTGCCAAATTAATGGTAAGGGTGGCAAAAACAGTAAACATTTCCATCCTCACAATATCTTTGATGTATCTAGATAGATAGATAGAAAATATATATATATGTATGTATATATATATGTGTGTGTATATACATATATATATATATATAATCTTTCAAATCAGATTCCTTCATTAGTTTTCTATTTTGCAGCTTTGGAACAGATATCATCTATTACAACCCTTTAGCATTGCTGACTTGTCAAAGTCCTTCATCATCGATGATGATAGTGATGAAGCAGTGCTGTGTTGACCTCATGACACCATGTCCTCAAAACACCTGTTGGACCACTTAAACCACACAGCTATCTATTCACTGAAATTGACTCTCTATCATTATTATCATTGCTATTGTCATTATTATTTCATGATACAATTACACAAGCTCTGGGATTTCCCATACCCCTCCTCAAATACCCTTCCAACTGATTTCCCTTAAATTATTGCGATACTATAGTTCTTCATAACCAGTCCTAAGTCCATCTTTGCAAAGCACCCAACATCCTAATGCCAAGAAAAATTTAATAGTTTCATTGGGAGTCCATCTGAGATATAGAAGCAGAGATGCGCACTGCAATGTACCCTCACATCTGAATATGATAGTCTCCATTATACAGTTATCATACAACCCCTTAAATGAAAAGCCACAAAGCAAAATCAACAACATGAAGAAAAACAGAAGTTAAAAACACCATGAAGTTAAATAGCATGCTATTGAATGGCTAATGTGTTGCAGTAAAAGTGAAAAAGAAAATCAAGAACTTTCTTGAAGAAAATGATGCTACTGCATGACCTATGAGTTGGTGAAGAATTGAGTGAGAAAAAAAAAACATTTTGAAGAAACGAAAATAAAAACAAAAATAACAAAATCCATCAGAGTTTTCGGTAATCCTTGTTGTTGAGTTGTGTCTCCTGTAGGAAATACATAGATGGGTTTTGTTTTTTAATTCGGTCCGCTAATCTATGTCATTTCATTAATGTGTTTAAGTCATTTACATTCAGGGTTTCTATAGATTCAGGGTAGTTTGGTCCAGCCATTGTAGCAGTGGACTATTTATTGTTTGAATTAGTCTCCTGCTGTCATGCGCATTTGGTATTGTGTGTTCTCCATTTTCTCTGTCAAGAGAACATCCTTAAGTACATTTGCAGGACAGGTCTGGAAGAGGAGTAATCTGTTAGCTTTTCTTTACTGTGGAAGAATTTAATTTCCTTTTCAAAGACAAAGGAAACCTTTGCTGGGAACATTCTTCTGGGTTAACTTTTTTTTTTTTTTTTTTTTTTTTTTGCTTTTAAAATCTTGAACAGAGCCCAGCCCAGTATCCAAGTACTAAAGCCATTGCCTTGAATGTGCCAGGATCCCATATCGGCACTGATTCTGTTCCCGGCAACCCCACTTCCATTCCAGCTCCCTGCTTGTGGCCTGAGAAAGCAGCGAAGGATGGCCCAAAGCCTTGGGACCTTGCACAAACATGGGAGATCCAAAAGAAACTCCTGACTCCTGGCTTCAAATCGGCTCATCTCCAGCCATTGTGGCTACTTAGGGAGTGGATCAATGCACAAAAGATCTTTCTCTCTGTCTCTCCTCCTCTATGTATATCTGACTTTCCAATGAAAATAAAATAAATCTTAAAAAGATTAGTTATTGAAGTCCTAACAAGTTAAATTTCTTACCTAATGCACAGTATTAATAATCAAAATAAATTCTGCTACTCAGTTGCCTCAGTTTTCGAAGCACAGAATATTGGTTTTTGTTTGTTTGGGTAGCCAACGAATCAAACCTCATTTTTCATAAATATTTTTTAGCTTTCAATCTTTTGTGCAAATGGTTAAGCTGTCACATAAGATACAGAATCATGGCTGACCACTAGTTCGAGTCCCGGCTGCCCCACTCCTGATGCAGCGTCCCTCTAATGCTCTTGGGAAAGCAGCAGAGAACAGCCCAAGTGGTTGGATACAAGCATCCCTGCAGCAAATGTGCACAACGTTCTATGCTCCTGGCTTCAGCCTGCCTCAGACCCACTTCCCTGGCTAATTGGGGGAGCGAACTAGCAGACTGAAGATCTCTCTCTTACTCTTAACACTTTGTATCAAAAATAGAACTGTAACTATGCCTCTGAAATAAATCTTAGAACGTATTTGAGATACAATCTTAACACACTTCATTTTTTTCATAACGGGGTGGAACAAGCTATGATTCAATTAAAAAGAACAGGGATCTAGAATGAATATTTTTTAAACTTCCTTGTTTGTCATTGACTAAAGTGTACATGCCATTTACATTATTCTTATGAATCACGTAGTGATAAGCTGAGCTCAACTATTTCCATATGTGTGCAATATTAGAACAAACACAGCAACTGGAACGTATTAGTATTTCAGCGCAATATTAGAATTCAAGTAAAAGCTATTTTCAATATTTATTTGATTTATAAAACTGTATATTTATTCTGTTGGTATTATAAATAACCAATAACAGAAACCAATCACATGAAATCTGATGTCACAAAAAGCATAATAATTGGGGTTAGGTCAGCTACCTTCAAACACTTCTACCATTACCGCAAGTACTAGTACTTAAAGTAGTAATAGTATTTTAAGTATTTTGAGGGTGTTTTTCTTTGTTTGCTTTGATGATGTCTAAGCTCAAAATAGAAATAGACATTTTATATTTCAAAATAAAAGTTTGTAATTTTCAAAATCTATAATCTTTCCTTGAGGAAATTCCTTGGAGGAATTTTGAATTTGAAGTTTATCTTCATATTTAATTGATCATCCTCTCTCTGGAGGTTTTATATTGTACAGACTAAGTGAATTTAATGTACATCATGTAATACAAATGCTACAGAAGTGGGTGCTCTTGGTCTCACAGTGCTGGCACAGCGTGAGTGGACATTTTTACAGGAACACGCTCATATTCCTCAAGCCTTTGCTTGGGGTTACTCCAAGAACAGAACCGTAGTTCTGTTGGATGAGGATTCTCATAGGTGTTTCTCTTGCAATATATGATAGCAATAAAATTAAGGAGTTAAAATCATGTTTTCTAAAACGTACCTTTCAAAGATGACTTTCCAGGAATAGAAAAAAAAAATTAAGGCAGCAATGATTATGTACTTTCACACTGATAACATTAGGAAGCTTATTGAGTAGTGGATCATGAAAGTGAGCACCATGAATATATACCATTGCATTAGCCACACAGAGTATAGATTGGAAAACTTTCTGTAAGTGCCCACAGAATAAGTACGTAAGACTCCACAGGCCACATAGCAGCTGCCATCATTGGTCAGTTTTGTCTGTGTGATCTGGAAGTGTTTGCTAGAAATAAATTTGTGTTCCCATGAAACTTTGCGTATAAGCAAGAAGCTGTAGGGCAACTATGAGCCATGAGTTTCACTTTGCAATCCTGGTACAAGTCATCTGCTTACACTCAACAGAAGGATGCTCGGCTTGTTCAGATAGCATCTTGGACCAGCTTATTAGGTAACCTTGTTCCTCCCCTGGACAATCTCAAAACTGCAACAATGTTTTTTTTTTTTTCTTACATATATCTAGGTTCTAGGATCTTTATTAACCGTGTAAACTCATAATTATGCTGATTTCTGTTTAATAGTGTTTCTCAAATGTCATTTCTTGGGAAAATTTCAATGCGAAGGAGGCACAGCGACACTACATTTAAGTCAATTTGGACACAGAAACATAAATTCTGCTTTGAGCTACATTATTCTAAAACAAACAATGCATCTGATTCTAAGGTTCTTTTGAGTGAAATGGTGGACTTGACATGTATATATTTTATAAATTTTTTTCTCAGGCTTAAGTGAAATAAAAACTCTTAGCACAAAATCTGTCTTATTCTCTCTTAGATTTAATAACTTGAAAGTCTAAGTCAGAGAGAGAGAGAGAGACATCTTCCCCTTGCTGATTCCCTCTGCAGATGGCCAGACTTAAGTGAGCCATCGGGGGTTTCCTGTGGGCTCCTATATGGGCGGCAAGGCCCCGGTGCTTGGGGCATCCTCTAGTGGTTTCATAACCTATGATGAGACGGTTGGCTTGAAAACAGCAGCTGGTACCTAAACCAGCACCCATTTGATGATGGAGTCACAAGTAGTGGATTTAGCCATCACTTCAACCCCAGAGCCCATCCTTGTGATACATGTATTTTATTCTCCACCTTCCTGCTTTTTTTTCTCATTTTAAGCACTTTGTTTTCACCACTATTTTAAAGTCATTCTAAATGATGCCTACCTCAAAGTGTTTTCATTCTCTCTTTTCCTTGTTTTTCCTCTTGACTATATACTGATTTTAGAAACACAGGTACTTGATGTTTCCAGGGCACAAAGTATTAACAATATTTTATGTCAACCTGCAATTGCATGTCACATTTTTTACATTGATGTGATTTATTCATATATTTTCTCAAAATTAGTATGCTCTTCCCCATCTACTTCTATCATTTGGTATGACTTTCAAAAATATTTTCCACTAAAGTTTTAATTACCTATTGCATTGTGGAATAACACTGCAAATACACATAATCTGAAATAAAGGAAATAAAAATCTCAGGAGACTTAAAGCAATCTTCTCCATATATTTGCTGGTTTTAAAATTGAGCTTACTTTTTTTGTGAAAGGCAGAGAAAGACACAAATAGAGATCTTCTGTGCATTGCTGGTTCATTCCCCAAGTGCCTGTATTTATAGAGTGGTTTGGGCCAATTGTAAGGCACCAGCCAGGAACTCCATCCAAATCACCAATCAAGTGACAGGCAGGCACTCAGGCCATTATTTGGTGACTCTGCAAGCAGCATGTAAGCAATAAATTGGATTTTAAGCAGAACTGGATGTTCCAAGCAGCCTGATGTCGAATGCAAGCATCGCTCGTGGCATCTTCACTGCTAGACCAACGCCCTTCTATCTTTTCCATTTTTTTGAAAGAAACTATGAAACTCTGCAAATTGTGTTTTTCTCAAAGTAGATCTGAATTAAAACGATAGCTCATATCGTCGCCTGGAAGGTGAAATTATTTTCACGCTTAGTAATACAGAAATTATTCTTGCTTCTTTGAATGTGTGATGAGTTTCAAACATCAAGAACAGCAGACACGGGTTTCTATGTCTGTTGCTCTCTTGAGTGATATGTTCACATAGTTTGCTAAATTTTATCTGATTGCTCTCGAAACTAATATGATTTGTGAATTGTTGGTGTTAATAGAGAGGTTAACTAGGTATAACCTTTTGTTTCTAAGCCTTCATTTCTCATTTCTAAATGCTTCTCTGAGTTTGCCATTTGAAAAGAATAAGAAATTTACTATCAATGAACAGACATTTCCAATGCCCTTAATCATCAGTATGACACGTAGCTTTGTTGATCTGGTAGGATTTTTTTTCTAACAAAATTAACTCACAAAAGTGAGAAGTCAGACACAGTTACAATGTAAGTGATGCAAGCCCTTCTTGAGGCTTGAAGGATGCATGCATTTATGCTAATGGAACAATCAAGTATCTGTTGCTAAGGAAAAGTCTGAGAGAGATTTCAAACTGAAATAAGTTGGCCTCTCCAGGAGTAAAAAAAAAAAAAAATGACTTTTTTTTATATCTCCAAAGGTATTTAGAAAGGAATTTGATTTAGCTGAAATGATACACTGTATTCCAGTCCATAAATCTTCATATATTCTTGAATATGATGGGATATATTACTTGTATACAAAAACACATGATACAAAGGAAACTAGCAGATGGCACCTTGTTAGGAACATTCTCTAGTGATCCACTATTCTCTCAAGCAGGAGGAGTTATTTACCATGATAGCAATATTAAGAACTTTCCTTTCTGGCTATAGAACAGATATAGATGGCTTGAAACCTGTCTACTACTTGATCTTAGTATTTTCTTTACAAAACATTGTCAGTTCATTATGGTAACAGTGGTGACATTCCTGTTTCTAAAAGTTTTTTTTTTTTTTTAAGGTATTCTATAAATCATTGTTGATGGGGGGAAATGGCCAAAATGAAGCTTAAGTTATTACTTCTACTTCATCTAAATATTATTACAATATTTATTTCTACAAATAAAGACATTCCCCAGTAAGCACGGGGTTCATGACAGACTGAATGCCCCAAGAAGGCTCAAAGGCACCTCTTTATTTAACATTCTATCTATGTTTATCTCCTTTTCATTTGTAGTTGTTTTATTTGAGAGACAAATGGAAGAAATACTGATCGAGAGAGGTCTTATACATGGTACAGTTGACTGCCCTCAACAACCAAGACCGAACAGTCTGAAGCTGGGAGCCAGAAGCAGTTCAGATCACCCATGCAGGTAACAGCGATTCAATGTTTACAGGCCTCATCTGCTGCTTCTCATTGTATGAACTGGCGAGAAGTTGGAACTGGCAGCAGAGCAGAGATGTAGATCTAAGCCCTCTGCTGTGGGATACAGGCATCCAAATCACGCTCTTGACCATCAGGACCAACGACTGCCCAGCACCAACGGGAAGCTACTATTTTCTAAAGGTTTACTTTAGTTTATATGTTAAAATCAGAGTTACAGAGAGAGAAGCAGAGTTCTTTCAGCCACTCTTTCATTCTCCAAATGTTTTTGCTGGGTAGAGCTGGGCTGACTTAAAGTTAACAGCCAGGAGTCGTTTCTGGGTCTCCCACTTGGGCCATTCTCTGCTCCTTTCTCAGGCCATCATCAAGGAGCTGAATTGGAATCTGGGCAGTCAGGAAACGACCTGGAGCCCATACGGAATGCTGGCATTGCAGGTTGAGCATTAGTTTGATACACTACTGCGCCACCCAGAACCTAAGCCTATTTTTTATACTCCAGATAGTACAATACAACTATCAGAAATACTAAAAAATGTAGAAGAAAAACAAGCATTTTACTGTATGGTGATATTCTAATTATATTTTTATAATCATAAAAACACACAATTTCTATTTATCATTATTATTGTTTAAACATTAGCAGCAGAAAGATTCATAGAAGAGACACAGAAAGAGAAAGCTCCCACCTGCTAACTCACTCCCTTATATGTGCAATAGCCAGGAGGAAGCAATGGTCAAATTTTGGGAGTCAGGAAATCAAACCAATCATTCAAAATGAATGGAAGGAACCCATCACCTGAGCCACCAACTGTTGTCTTGCAGAGTAAACATTAGCAATAATCTTGAATATGAAACAGAGTAAGAACTCAAAGCCACGCACACAGACAAGGTGTAAAGGCATCTGAAAATTTAATCTTTGCCAGATCAGTGACTCATGATGATTAAAATGCAAATAAACCAGGAGGAAAGCTTTATTAACTTTATCAGCTATATATCATCACTGCTCATGCTTATTTGCATATCATTCTAATATATTGTATCATGTGTATATGAACAAAAACATGCACCGAATTTGAATAACATCCTTCTACTTGTAAAGGCATCTCAAATGAATTAGAACTCACATACCATCAAATTCAATTATCAAAACCTAAAAATTGAGGTTAAGTGGTTAAAGCAGCGGTTCAGACATAGCGGGGGGGGGGGGGTCTTGTCTGCCTCCCACATCAAACACCTAGATTTGAGTTCTGGCTTTGTGCCCCATTTCAGCTCCCTGCTGTCTGCTTTGAGACCAGTCTTTGCCACACAGCTGGAGACAGGGGTTGAGTGCCCACCTCTGACTTCAGTCTGGCCCAGCAACTGGGATTTGGAGAATGAGGCAGCAGATGTGAGAACTCTCCCTACCCACATCCCACTTCCCACCCTCTCCCTCCCTCTCTCCTTCAAATGAACAAAATTTTTTAAATCTAAATTTAGAATGTTTTTATTACACCAGTATGAAATTGAATATACATTACACACCATTGCTTATTTTTCAAACATTGATTCTGTTTCTAAAATATCGCAAGCATATTTTAATGTTAGTTATTATAAAGTCATAATTGTAATTGATAACATTTTCCTACTCACATTTAAGTTAATTAATATTTAATTATATTTTTACCAATTATTCAGTAATTTCTATGCATGGATCCCTATCATGAAATTTCTAGACATAAATACCCTTTTTTACTTTTTCCCGTTTTAAATTCTTCATTTTACAACAATTATGTCAAATGTTGCGTAGCATGTTCTGTATAATAACAAGAAACTCCATAGTAACATAAAGCAGAGGAAAAAAAGTTTATCTCATTGGAAATAAATTGAACAAATGAAACCACCTTAGGTTTCATAATTGGATAAAGCATTCATCAAATTATCCTCAGACTGGTTTTAGCAAGAAAAATATCACCTTTAAGAGGACATGAGTAGACTAAGTTTTTTATTAGTCATGAAGTTTGCAAGCCTTTCTTGTATTTGTAATAATGATGTAATTAGAAGATATTGGATTTTCTCCCAGCTGCAGTTGGTGGTGACAGATGTGCAGTGGAGTGATGGCGCTGCCTGTGGTCATGTTTCGGAAGCTCCACAGATGTCTGGTTTTTTTACGTCCTTCTGTATTTATTTGGTGACCCACTGGCTGTCGGGATTTTTTTCTGACAACTTTGGTGAAGACCAATGAAAATGATCTACATAAGTTTGCGCATGAAACTTTTAGTAACTTAATAAAAAAAATCAGGATATTCAGTAGTTCAGTTTATTCCTTCACAACAGACTAAAGGCCTCTTGAGGATTTGAGCTGATGTTGAACACCAAGGCAGGCAAGCTTCCTTGACGCTGGAGTGGAAGAACTGAGCTTTTTGTGTTCACACTGCAGGCACGATTATTATATATCAAAAATAGTTCTTCATCTTGACTCTCAATTCACACTGCATTTGACGAAGTAGGGCAGGGGTCTAAAACCTGTAGGTATTATTAGCAGCAAAATCTCAAAAGATAGGGCATCACATGCAACTCATTAATTTTCCATGGCTCTCATCTCATGGGCATTGGTGTCTTATTGTCATTTCTTTGACGCCACATGGATCATGCAGTAGCATTATTTTCTATGAGCAGGTTTTTCTTTTTCATCATTTAATTGACACATTGGTCATTCTGTAGCATGTTGTTTAACTTCAAGTTGATGTATATTTTCTGTTTTTCTCCCTGTTGTGGACTACGTTCACTGGCTCTGTATTTAAGGAGATGTATAATAGAAATGTAGCAGACATTGATACGTCCAGATGTGGAGAAATAATGCAGTATGCATCCTTATATCCAGACCAAAGGTGGCCTCCCAGCGAAACTGACAATAGGATACTGAACTCTCTGAAACTGTCCATGCCTACAGTGTCAGGAAGCTCTTCAATAGCATAATGGTGCACTTATAACTGCTCATAAAGAATTATCCATTGTAATACTAGAGGGGAAAGCGGGTATGTGGAAAGGCAACTTGAGAAGGAGGGCAGGAAATCTCAGGCCTATAGAACTCTAAAATAGTGATAATAATAATACATTCTTTAAATGTTAAAAATTCATCTCTCCAAACCTCTACAATGGATATTAGTTTCCTGCTACATAAAATTGGGAAGGACAATGAAACCACAGAAGTCACATTATCAGAGGCGTCAAGGTTTGGTTGTTTGTTCTTTCTCCTTTTTTTCTCTTTGAGTGATGAGGAAAAGCATGCTCCTGTCTTGAACAGTACTGTTCTTCTAAGGTTGTTTGAAATAGCTTTGCCTTGGGCCCGGCGGCGTGGCCTAGCGGCTAAAGTCCTCGCCTTGAAAGCCCCGGGATCCCATATGGGCGCCGGTTCTAATCCCGGCAGCTCCACTTCCCATCCAGCTCCCTGCTTGTGGCCTGGGAAAGCAGTCGAGGACGGCCCAATGCATTGGGACACTGCACCCGCGTGGGAGACCTGGAAGAGGTTCCAGGTTCCCGGCTTCGGATCGGCGCGCATCGGCCCGTTGCAGCTCACTTGGGGAGTGAATCATCGGACGGAAGATCTTCCTCTCTGTCTCTCCTCTGTATATATATCTGGCTGTAATAAAATGAATAAATCTTAAAAAAAAAAAAAAAAAAAGAAATAGCGTTGCCTTTCCAGTCACCCATGGAGCTTACCAGGGAAAATGTGTGCCTCTCCAGTTCCCATTATACTTCCTCTGCCACATAGGAGTGCTGAAACAGCAAACTTTTGAGAATGGGCAAAAAAGGAACCCCCCCAAAAAAGAATAAAACAAACAAACAAAAATCTCAAAGATGTTCATTTAAGTGACGTGAGAGCTGGGCACTAAATATTAACTTTGATTTTTTTTTTTTTTTTTTACAAACACGGTATTATCTAGAGCTTCTTAAATTATTGACACTTTGATTTGCACTTTTAAAATTAGTTTTTCTGGTCCAGTGTGATAGTACAGCGGCTAAAGTCCTCGCCTTGAACGCCCCGGGGTCCCATATGGGAATCGGTTCTAATCCCAGCGGCTCCACTTCCCATCCAGCTCCCTGCTTGTGGCCTGGGAAAGCAGTTGAGGACGGCCCAAAGCTTTGGGACCCTGCACCCGCGTGGGAGACCTGGAAGAGCTCCTGGCTTTGGATTGGCTCAGCTCCAGCCATTGCGGCCGCTTGGGGAGTGAACCATCGGATGGAAGCAATTCCTCTCTGTCTCTCCTCCTCTCTTTACATCCGCCTTTCCAATATAAGCAAATAAATAAACAAAAACTAGGTTCTTTGGAAAGAAGGTAATGATGTAATTAGGGTGGGGACTTAATGAGAAAATAGTAGAGAACCCACCCACCTGGACACACCTGCTCCTGCCTCCGGTAATGTAGTCTGCGCAGGACTGCTACTAGAACCTGTGCGATGTTGGAGCCTTTGCTCCAGGCTGTGAGTAGTATAAGGTTTTAATATTTAGAAGCTGATTAATCCCGTACTATGAAGTATGAAATAAGTTTGCGGATAATATTGACATAATATGTTTTCTGAATTGCATCATTTCCTTTTTTTTTTTTGAAGTGAGTAATACAATCTAGGGACAGCCATTGTAGAGTGGAGGGGTAAGCCGCATCTTGCAACACTGTAGTGTGGAGTTCAGGCTTCTCTCCTTGCCGCTCAGCTTCCAGCAAATGCAGTTGGGGGCCCGGGTCTGGGCTCCTGTCCCACACATGGCTGACCTGGACAAAGTTCCGAGCTCCTAACATCGCAAGCATTTGGGGTGTGAATCGGTGAACCAAAGTTTGTTTCCCTCCCTCTATACTCTGATTTCAAATAAATACATCCATTTTATGACTATATGCAATCTTTTGAAATAATTACCTTTCACCTGATATATTGTCTCAAAAATATTTTGATCTATTTGTATTTATAAATCTAAATCTATCCCCTAATTTCTGCCTTCATTTTTTATTACTTGTTCATAGTCATTTCCTTCCCCCTTTGCTATGTTGAGAGTTACATTTTCAGGTTGTTTATTATTATTACTATCTGAAAGGCAGAGTTAGAGAGAGAGATGGAGAGATGTATAATCTGTGATTCACTATCCCAGATGATCCCACAGACCAGGAGTGAGCCAGGCCGGTAGCAGGAGTCAGGGTCTTTGTCAGGGTCTCCCAGGTGGGAGATTCAAGCCCTCAGAACACCTTCCACTGATTCCGTAGGGGTATTAGCAGGGAACTGGATCTGAAATGGATCGGCTGAGACTTTAGCCAGACCACATATGGATGGCCAACCTTGCAGGTGGCAGCTAACTTCCTGTAAACAGCACTAGCCCCGAAGAATTTATTTTTAATTGTTTTAGCCTGTGCTGATAAATTGTCTGTATCCATAGCTCTAAGTCACATTTTTTAGGTTGTACATGATATTGTTTCAACCATTTCTGTGGGAATATTTTTATAGGATATTAATGCTTAAATGATTAGAGTTTGAATAAAATTGCTCTGTGCATGTGCATCAGTCTCCTACAATTAGGTTCATCCCCTAACAGGAAGAGTGGAGAGACCTCACCAAGGAGGAGAAAGCTGCTCTCCTCCCTGCTCCCCCACTCCCCACCCCATGCGCATCGCCTCCAAACTGAAGTACAAGGACCTCCAGTCTGCTTACTACCTTACGTATTCTCGACTTACCAAATTCAGTCATGACAGCCAGTACTGTCTTAATGTAAATCCAGCTATCTTTCTTTGAACTCATACCTGCTCACAGTCAAGCACCCAAACAAGAAAGCGTACATACAGAAGGCTTCAAACAGTGTGCACAGAAATTTAATGAAATGTTAAGTGATCTTGTTGAAGCTCCATCTGTATCCTCCCAGTCCGGCCTCTCTTTTCGGCTTTACTCTGCCCCTCCCACCAATGTGTTCGTGCACACACACTCTCACACACACGCATGTCTATTCAATTCCTGCTAGTAGATGCTGGTATAGTATTGAAATTACTGTTTTTAGAGCAAATGCTACAATGACATTTATGATCTCCCATTGTGTTATTCTTTGTTTTGTTTTTGTTTTTATTACCATGATTATCTCAGCATTTCATGTAGAATATTTTTTCTTTGGTGGATATCAAATAATATTTACAGTTTACATTTAATAGAACTTCCTGCTTGAAGCACTGATATGATTTTTCTTTGTGATAAATAAAAATTCACTATATCCATAAGATATGACTTATTAATCCAGATCTTCTATATGCTTAATAATTTTATCAATTTTATATTTCATATAGTAGAACAGTTTGCTAAAACCAGTTTGTGAAATTGTTAGTATATTTATTTTTATATCTCTGTATATTTTGGGAAGTTTGTTTTTTTCTGGTTGTTTCTTTGTTTTTTGCTTATGAGGCAAACAGTTCAGCCTTATACACTTATTATAAATTGTGACTTTTTCATTTAAAACATGCCTCACTTTGAGTGTGTTATGTTGAATGATATCTTTTTCCTCTTTCTCTTTTTCTTCCCATTTCTACATTCTAAGAACCTAAAATACTTCCTTTCTTGCATTTTCTACTTTATCTTTGAAATGTAGAATTAAATACATAAAATTGTCATGTTTGATTTTTCTACATTGCCTCCGTTCCTACTTGGTGGCATAAGTCTTCATCACCAATTGAAGGTTTGGGTAGGGCTATTGTGAGGGCAAACTAGGGTAAAACTCGAACTATGTTGTCAGTATGTCTGTGGGTGCTGGTTTGAGTCCCAGCAGCTCCTCTTCTGATCCAGCTCGCTGTGGTTCAGGTCCTTGAGCCACCGCATCCACACAGGGGACGAGAGGAGACTCTTCAGGCCCGTTGGCATTTGCAGTTATTTGAGGAGTGGACCAGTGGATGGAGGATCTCTCTCAATCTCTCTCAATCTCTCTCTCTCTCTCTCCTTCTCCCTTTCCTTCTTTGTAACTGTGTCTTTTTCACAGAAATGAAGACACCTTTTTTAAAAAGTCTGTTTTAGCATGTGAAAAAAAGTTTGTAATATTACAGATTATGGGTCAAAATCTAGATTGCCATTTTTTGGCGAATAATTTTTTATGAAATATTATCACAGCTGAACCTACATGGTGTTCTGTAAAATTTCATAGTTTTACAGTCTTTCCAAACTGAAAGTTTTTCAAGCCAGAAATTTTGATTCTTTTTGGCTATAAATTGAGGCCTCACTTATTCCTCTATTCTTTGTTTTACAGTAAAAAATCAAGAGAAAACATGCAGTATCTTCTAGTTTCCTTAGAGAGCTCTTCACCAGATATAGTAAGTCATTGCTTTGAAGTGTTGCCTTCCACAGAGCACTTAGACACAAGCGCAATCGTCTCAACTCCTATGGCTTACTAATGCGGATGACCTTTGCTCACGTTTAACAATCTGTTCCTCATTTACAGCCAAGTCCTTTCCATATTCTGGCATTCTGTCCATGATCATTAACACAATCAGGACATGCAGGCTTTACGACTTAACTCTTTTCCTGAGCCATCCCTAAATTTATTCTTCATGCCCCACTGATAGTTATTTAAAATGTTCCAACATCCACCTTCAAACTCTGGAGCCACTGTCCATTACCGAGTTCCAGAGTTGTGCGCCTTTGTATTCTTAGAGCAAACCCTACTCTTGGCACCGATTTTTTGGTTAAATTGTACCCACTGCTTTTACAAACTAGCTTTCACTGAATAATTTATAAAAAAAAATCAGAAATGTATTGAAATTTATTCTTTTGATGCAGTTCTTGAGGCTGCAGAGTTCAAGATCAAGGTGCTAGGCTACCTGGCTTCTGGTGAACACTGCGCTCTGCTTCCAGGAGAGTGTTTGACTCTGCATTCTCACGATGAGGGGATGGAAAGACAAGATGGCCCCACCATGTTCCCAAACACACTCATCCCATTCATAATGACAGAGCCTGCACAGCCTAACCATGACAAAATATTACAACCAGTTCTTCATTCCAGTACATGAATTTCAGGAGGGTGGTGCTCATACACTGATACAATAGAATTATCAGACTTGAATGCATTTCATCTCAGTAGAAACATTTTTAATTACATTATATTTATTTATTTTTGTTTCAGAAGCGATCAGAAAGAAAGAAACAGAAAGCTTCCAACTAGTTTACCAGAGTTACTCCCCACGTGTCCACAATGGCCTGGTCTGACCTTGATCAGAGCCAGGAGCTGGGAATACAACCCGGACTTTCCGTGTGAGTGCCAGGGACATAATCATGAGAACCAACACGTGCTGGCTGCCAGGATTTCCACTTAAGTGGAAGCAAAATTGCTCCTATGTATTCTCCTGTGGGCCATAGATGCCTGGCATTTGCAAACAGAATTTACTTATTTCATTGAGGGAAAGATACACAAAGAAAGAATTAGTGAAAGAAGCAAAGAGAGAGGAGGGTGCGGTGAAGACAGAGATGGAGAGAGAGAGAGTATGCACCCGCTTGTTGTGTCATCACCCAGTGCTCAAAACCTTAGAGGCTGTGACACATCTGGAACCGCAGACAGGTGCTCAATACGTGTTTCCCAGGTAAGCCGCAGGAGCCAATCATTCGAGCAATTAACTGCTGCTTCCCTGGGTCACCAGAAGCAGAAAACTAGTCAAGAGCCAGAACAAAGAATTGCACAGGGATGCAGTATCTTATCTAGTGTCGTCACTGCTGGACAAAATGTGCACTGCAGATGCTTTAAACATGTACATTGTGCAAATCCCACACAAAGGAACAAGCAAATAAGTTCACAGTTTGATGAGTTATTACAGCGTGAGCACCACATATAATAGCCAATGTGATGAAGGAACAGAAATTGTATCACTAAAAGCTAAATAATTTATTTATGTCCTGGTTTCATCATCTTAAAAAATGAGGTAAAATACTCTGAGCTATTTAGAAGTTCATTTATGATTTTAAAAATAATTATGCTTACTGCACTTTTACTCTAATGTACAATATGATCCTCATGGTACAATGAAACAAATGCTAGAGTTAAGGATGCAAAATACAATTGCAACTTATTTTGAAAAACAAAAATAAAGCTACATTTTTCAAAGCATTGTTATGCATCTAGAATTCCAGAGACAATCATCAACATACCCTAAAATGAGACAGAAAAATGAGGAGTTTATCAACTTTAGAGGATAAATCAATGATGATCAATTGGAAACACTTATTCTGAAAATAATGTCAGAAATAGGATTTTTTCCAAATGTCTACATCGTATTTATTTGAAACATGTACACATATAACAAAATTATATTTTATCCTATGAACACCAGAAAATATATAAATATTTCTGAATAAATTCAATAATACTTAAACAAATAATTTTCAAAGATTAGTGAACTCAGTGTTATAAAGATTTCTGTTATTCAAAACATCATCTAAAATCATATGCAGTTTCAAGTAAAGCAAAATATTAGTAGATTCGTTCTGTTTTAATATGCATACTGAGTTTCAGGCTTATTTGACAACAGAACTGGTGAGCTCTTGAAAAAAATTAGGAGTGCACTCAGAGCATTAGATCTTGAAGCTGGAGAACAGACACAAAGCACAGATCTGCTTTTTGCTGACTTTCCAACTGGAGTAGATTTGCTGGTCAACTGATGTGTGCAGACATGAAAACATGAACACAGCCCTTGGCTCACAAGCAGTAAGAAAACGGCCACCTTTGCCTCACAGCTGAGCGAAGCGGATGTCTGCCAACAATCAGAAGGAGCAAGAAGCTGGCCACTCCCGTGGACAATTGTAAAGAAACGCAGCCTCCTGAACAGTGATGTTAGCGGAGTGACACTCACATAGGAGACTCCGGAGCTGCAGAAGTGTGGGATAATGCACATGGGCTAGTTCACATTTCTAAGAAAACAGGAAGAATCATTCTGTGGGAAAGTTACTTAACAAATGGAGCAACCGAATGCACTGACCTTTATGTCCATCAAAACAGAGCAAACACTAATTGTAGTAGGGTTGTGGCTCACATGGCGAGGTCCACAGCCATTGAGCTCATGGGAGAAAGCGTAGAACAAAGCATTGGCAGGCTAGTGTGAAATAAAGATTTCTTAAGCATGTAAATATAAGATTCACCAAAGCAAATGTTGACAAATTGTATTTAATAAAAATTAACAACTTGAATTCTGCTGAAGCTCGGTGGCTACAGGAAAAGCTGTTCCAGTTTCAGAAATACGTTCTCTCTCAGCACGGTGCTCTGCTTGCACTTTTGCTCATGCAGAGATGATCAAAGAATATCTAGGTGTTCTAGGAAAAGGATTTGTGAATACAGAACAAAAGCAAAGACGATAAAGGATTAATGTGTATGCTTCTGTAAGAGTGTCTGCAGGTGGGAGACAGCAACTGAAGACCAAGGAAAGGAATTTGAAAGAATTTATTAAATACAATATTGTTAACAATTCTAAGATTTCTATTGAGGTGACAATTCAGATTGTGTGATATCCTTAGTAATTTAAAGTTTATGTTACTTTATTAGCTTGGTTTTTAATATAGAAAAGTGTTCTTTCCTTCCGAATCGACCACATTAAAAAATTAATATTATAGAGAGCACTTTATACATTCCATAAAATGCAGTTCCAAGAGTTCCAATAAGTCAGCCACATTTCCCTCACTCCCATCATTTTTATGATTTAAAATCCCATCTATAACACTCTAGATTAGATGCATTATATCAAAATAAAATTTCAGATAGTTCCCATTATAAAAATTATATGTGTAACAACGTAATAGGAAACACAGGAACACATTGGAATGGCTAACTCCATAACGCAGGACCGTTCGATGATAAACACCTGGGAGCAGAGGCTTGTACCACATTGCTGCATTTGACGTTGATCCCAGAAATGGTGAGCGGACACTTTAAAAGGAGTTCTAAGGGTGCAGAAGCACATGCAAATAAAACACATGACAATTTTGAAAGAGTATTTTGAATGAGGAACACTATGTTTTTGGAAAGTATGGTCATAACCAAATTTTATTTATACAAATCAGTTGCTATTTAGCCTTGGAAGGCTGTTTTCAAAAGTTCCAAAAACTTTGATTTGTAAGCAGAAAATCAGCATGTGGCCAGACTGAACAGGTGTCTATTTATGTCGCTCCTGAAACATCAGGTACATTTTAGTTTGTCTTTTTACCCTGACCAGCAGGTTTCTTTACTTCAAGGCTGCAGTGACAATGCATTTCTCCCTAGCCCAGCAGCACTCATCATTAAATCTAAATGTGGTCACTTTGTAGACAGTTCTTCCTGAGATCCATTGGTAGGAACATGGATTTTTTCCCCTCTCCTTATGTTTAGTGATAATTGAATTCTCCTTTCATGATGCTGCTTTGTCTAACTACATATGCCTAGCACAAAACCAAGCAAAGCGTTCACAAATGTGAAGTCTGATAAGTTACTTGCTGTGTAGCTTCATACTAGGCCGGGTGCCCTTTTTGGGGGGCAATTCTCTGTGAATCAAAATAAGTCCCAGAAATCAAGAGTGGTGACCAGGATTAACATGTAAATCCAATGCCAAAACTCACTGGGTTTGGAAGTCATCAAACCAGTGCCGTGCTTGACCTAGCCTTAGTGTCAAAACAGGCATGATCGTTCTACTTATTTCGCAGTTGAACATTCTGACTGGCACTGCATTAAGCCTGTGATTATAGAGTAAATTGAAGGTACTTTATTGCAAAAGTACTTTCCAAAATACCTTTCCAAAAGTGTGTGTGTGTGAGTGTGTTTCTCTCCATTATCTTTATTCCCTCCAACTCTCTCAAAATTCAGAAGCCTTCTTCAAGCAATCCTCGAAAAGACCTCAAGATCCTCCTCCAGGTCCAAAATAATACTGAATGACATTTTGACATTTTCACTCAGTGCCTTTAATAGCAGCACAGAATTAGTTGGACTCCACCTCCACTGTGAGCCTGTATACAGCATCAGTGTTTATAAATAAGTCACAGAATTTATGGTCTCTTTGAAAACTTAATCAGTTCACAATGTTTTCCTGCTAACTTCTATTCTCAAAATGCCTTTGTTTGCTGATTTATTACGTCTGTTATCTACAAGAGCCCAGTCAGTTACAATAAAGACAAATCTGTGCCAATGCCCCTCCTCTCTAAGGAAAGGCGTTAAAAATCCATTCTCTTGGGAAAGCCGTAAGGAATGACTTTTACTGGCATTTACGCCTTATGGAAGCACAATGAGGCAAGTGTAGGCTGGGATATTCTTTCAGGTTTCTTGAAAATACAGCAAATATAGCTACTGTTATTACATACACAGTCCGAACAAGACTCATGTGGATTTAATTGGTTTCTCTCTATCACTGACATTCAGAAGCAGCCCTTTTGTTTGAAAAATCATTACAATGGCAATTACATAGCTTTCAACATTCTGTTTCAGTTAAAACGTAAGTAAATGTATGGGTATTCATTTTTTAAGTAATACTTAATTTATCTGCAGGATACTCAGAAAGGTGTGATGAGGTAACTATATATAGAGCAATATATTTTTGATGGAAAAATCGGAAACAAATCAGTTACTAGAGAAATGTTTGCCATACAATATCAGAGCCCTCAAACCGAACATTTCATACTAAAAACATAAACATATACACTCATGTTAGCATGCATAAATGGCTACATCAAATGCGTAGAAAAGCTTGAGGTCAAAAGTAATTGCCGTATCATGTGTACCTGCACTACAGGTATTACAACAACTTTTCTGCAACTCTGTTTCTTCTGTTACACATTGACTTGGTTTACACTCAATCCTAGGATAAATGCAAGAGTTTATGTGATTCTTCTTATAAAAGAGTTTACTAATTCTTGATATAAAGAAATTCTGAAAACGAAAATGACATGTATTTGCGTACTATTAAACATACTGCAGCATATTTGCCGCGTTCGAGTTGACTGTTTCTTCTTTTTTGGAGAGAAGATCAGTTTTACACCAAAGTATGATGAGTGCAATGACATGTGAAGCAATGATGCTGACAACACACAAAACTGTCTTGAAACATTTAAATTGATCTGGAAAAGAAACTTGGACAGGATATATTGTGATGGTTTATATTTGAATAAGAATTTCATATTGAGGAATTAAGGAAGATCATTACAGAGATAAATAAACATGTGAAATATCAAGAACTGCTTCTTGGGGCCCAGGTTAAAGTCCTCACCTTGCACGTGCCAGGGATCCCATACTGGCGCTGGTTCCAATCCTGGCAGTCCCGCTTCCCAGCCAGCTCCCTGCTTGTGACCTGGGAAAGCAGTCAAGCATGGCCCAAAGTCTTGGGACCCTGCACCCGTGTGGGAGACCTGGAGGAGGTTCCTGGTTCCCGGCTTCGGATTGGCTCAGCTCCAGCCATTGCGTCTGCTTGGGGAGTGAACCATTGGACGGAAGATAATTCTCTCTGTCTCTCCGCCTTTCTGTATATCTGCCTTTCCAATAAAAATAAATAACTCTTAAAAAAAGAGCTGTTTCTTGAATACTCAGAAATATACAGGTTGATTTGACCTATAGGTATATAAAGCTAAAGAGACATCCAGGTGACAAGAAAAAAAATATTTAATTTTGTTTTGTGTGTATTCTCATGATATCAAGCAGATTATAAAAAATTTAAAATTGTACTTTCTCTGGATTATGTAGCTTGTACAGTTAAATTGTACATTTGAAAGGTAATTCAGAATTTTTATGGCTCAGTTTCTCTCTGCTGCTTGTAACATGTGTATGATGAGTCTATACTTTGGTTTGCCTTGGGTGATTCCTATATATACTGATCAGATTCTGATGTATAACAATTAAAAGTTTTTCTTCTTGCATCCAATACCTGGATTCAGGAATGCAGTCATTATGGTGTTCATTCAGTTCCTTTAAGTTCTAGTTTCCTTAGTATTAAAGAGATAATTGATGCAACTAATGACCTTTTGTGAATAATAAATTACATATTATCAACATAACACATAATTTAATACCTAGCAGAGATCCTGCAATTGAAAGCAGTTAATTATTATAATTTTAATGATGGCAAATAATTAGTTCACTCAAAATATTCAGCTGATTCAAGATTAGAATGCCAATCATGCATATGAGTAGCAGAATTTGCCAACTGACTAAAATATTGACCTAATCATTGTACAGAAATCAGTAGTTATAAAATTCCATTCTCCTCTTTTAATAATGTATGTACCCATGCCCTGAAGTTCTTAATATGTGGATTATTCTTTGAAGAATGCACAGGCAAAGCGAAGGGTGATGAAATGAGAGTGGTGCCATCTAAATAGCCCATAGTTACTGCTAAATACATTTAAGTATTTTCAAGTTTTTGCAAATTTTTTCTGTAATAGTTTTCTAAAGCTGAACCATATAAATGTCAGATTTCATGTAATACTTTATATGTTTTAGTATCTAGATCACTTGTCACATGAAAACGCTAACCTTTGTATCCAATTAAGAAATAAACTTCTCCACCAAAATTCAACTTTTTTAATATTAAAGTTGTATAGTAAGAATATTTTGAAATATATTCTGTAAAGGATTTTAAGAATTTCAGTATTCTGTGTTCAACACTCAGTATACATCATATTTATTCTGAGATTTCAAACAATTTAATTAATTAGTTTCCCTCATTTCAGAGTACTTTGATCACTATAGTAATTACAATGTGTACCACATGGTAGAATGCTCCTTCATGGGTATCGTGAATTTCTGTTCCTGAGAATAATTCAAATTGCACATACGTGCACACATAATGATTCAAATTATAAACGTATACATATATAGTGATTCAAATTCTATACATGCATATATACATATGAATCAAGTTATACATGCATATGTATAATTTGCAAGGCAAATAGATTTCCTGTCACTTGGTTGACTCCCCACATTCCCCCACCAGCTGGGAATGGATCATGTGAAAACTAGGAACCCAACCGGGTGTCCCAAGTGGCCATGAAGAACCAAAAAATTAACATGTCTCCGCCCAGGGTCTTCAGATGTTGGAAGCTAAATCAGAAACAGAGTTCTCAGGACTCAAAGACCCATTATTATAAGATTCCAGTGGCCAAAGGGACAATGTAACTGCTACACCAAACACCCACCCTTCAGATGTTACCCTTAAGGGACAGTCACTGGACAGTGTTAGTGGCTTTAAATTCACGCCATTGATATTGCTCAATGATACATTCCAAGACACGAAGAATAGTTAACTCGTTGTTCCTTTTCTAGCAGTTAACAGATGTCATGAACAACACATCGTTCCTGATTTTAGGAAAGATGCTTAGTATTCACATATACAAAGCCATTCCTCTATCCTTTAAGGTGAAATAACAGTTTTGGTAAAGGAACGCTACCGATTGACACAAAATCAGAAATGTTGCCTAAATCTACAGTGCTTTAGAGAATTTTAATCTCCATCATTTAATTCACTCATGTTTCAAATAGAAGGCAAATCTTTTTGGAAATATAAGTAGAGATAATGAAACAGACAAAACTACATAAAACAAGCAAAATAAGTGTCTGCTGTAGCTTATTTTCATGAAAGAAAAATGCCCACCTATCTGAATTATCCACGAGTATTATGTTCCTCCAACTGACTTTATTTAATTATGATATAAATTGGTTTGTGATTACAATGGCTTTGGTTACATTTGCTGTCACATGAACAGCATATAAATGTTATGGAATAAACCAAGAGTATTAATTGAAATTAAAATATTAGGGAAATATTTAAACATGAAGAAAGTATGTGCATTTTTTTCTTTTCGTTGTTAGCTTTATCAACAATTACAAATATTATGATTGAGACATCGTGAGATGTAAGATTAGGGTTTTATTTATTTTTGGTTGCATTTTTCCTTTGTTTTGACATTGAACATTTCTATACTTTTTTAAAGATTTATATACGGCACATTAACTAGGTTAAGAGCTTTGGCATGTTTAGAACCAGAGGCAATCTCAGATTTATCAGAAAAAAAAGAAAAAAGAAATGTTTGCTATCAGAACTGTCGTTGTAGCAAAAATAATGCTTTGGACACCAGTATCCCATCCCACAGTGTGGTATTGGTTGGAATCCTTATAACTCTGTTTCCACTCCAGCTCCCTACTAATGGATCCTCCTAGGCAGCAGGTGATGTGCCCAATTCTTGGTCCTCAGGTATCGACTCAAAAGATCTGGATTACATTCCCAGTTCCTGATGTCAGCTTGGCCAAGCCGCATCTGTTGCAGACATTTGAGGAGTGAACTCACAAATGGGAGATTACCTGTCTACATTCATCTCTCTATCATCCAACTATCATTTATTTATTTATTGTTATACTTTATAAGTAGATGGACTTAAATAAACATGTTTAAAGAGATAACATTTGCTATTTTTATGTAGGTCAGAACTCACATCTTTGTAGCACAGAGTTCAGAATTGCATACCTAATGCTGGAAGAGATTGGACGGAAGTAGACACCTGCCTTCCAGGTTTTTGTTTGCCCGTGAAAAATGGTCTACAGATTATGGAGTTGTGAGTCGGCTCCACAAATGTTTAGGAGAGTTTTGGGGAGTAAGCCAAAAATTCCAAAAGAATTGAGTTACTGATAGACAACCAAAATGTTTAACAATGAGACTTTCAGCAATGAGAATTGTTAAAAGCTTAGAGTGTAAAACATGTAAAGCCACAAATATTAATAGTGAGACTGTAAGTTAGACCTACTCTAGCTGAACCCATCGCATCCCAATGCCAAGGAGCATCAATCCATCCGTTCTACCTGAGTGAACACATGTGAAAGTGAAAAGCTAAAGTGCAGGTGACTGCAAAGGCTGAATAAAAGACAGAAAACTAAAGAGAAGAACTTCGAGGGAGGAGAAACACAGCACCTAGAATCTTAAATAGTCATTTCACCTTTAACATAGAAGAATTTAGCTTTTTGTTATTGATTTGTTATTGATTTGTAAGCTACAACTTTAAGAGCAGTAGATAAGTACTTGCCATCCCATTTCTTTCTAAAAATGATCATTTCAGTATTTGTTCTTATAAAATGGATATCTATAATCTTACTTTTGATTATTCACTTTGAAAACTTTACATCTACAAAAGTAATTATTTGGTCTTTGCCATATTAGGTAATTTATGAATAGATGTTGATGTTGACTTGATGGTGGATTTCTGGAATTAATTTAAACCTACAATTCTAGAAGAAGTTCTGGAAAGTTTGCAGTTATTATTGGAAGCTAAAAGTAAATTTCATCCAACTGCAACTTTTGTGCTCTCTTTGAAAGGCTTTTCATTAGCCATGTTTTAGAAAAAAATTGGGATGCTCAAAAGTAGTGAGTTTATTTGTCTGTCTATTTGGCAGAGAAAAAAAAAATCAGCACTGACATTCATCTTGACCTGGAATTTGAGGTTAGATGTCATTTACATTGGCAATGAAAATGTGCCCATGGAGAATAGAGTGAATCAAGAGAGAAGGGAGCCCAGAATGTTAGTGAAGCAGCAAAAAGAATGTGCGAAAGTCTGATTGAATCATTCTTCCCCACACTTGTTTATCTCAGATTCGGTGCTAAACCTTTATCCAGTCTGCCTATCGGGTCATAAATTACTTTCAGAGCAGACAAATTGCTTTTATCCAACATATGGTTTCAGAGCCTAATATCAGAATGTCTTGCTTTCTTTCACTTGTAAACAATACTGTGTCCTGAGCTAAAAATATTAGAACTAAACTTTACATAGGAATATATTGGACTTTTAAATTACACAGTGTTACATGTCATACTCCAGCAAACTCATTCCTAGAAGGATGAAGTTGGTGATGGACAAAACCTTGCACTAGAAACACAAACCCGAGGGTGAGTAAGTGAGGTGTGTATGCTGAAACGATGACAAAACCGGGATTAGGCATCCTACCAAAACCACATAAAAGACTCTTGTAAAACTGGTATTGAATATGGAATTGCACGATGTCCATCTATTAATGCATTGTTCAGCTTTTCATTACATTTCATTTGACTCATGTTTTGCCAATAGGCAAAATACCTGCTTGACACAGAACATCAAGTGTGAAATCTAGCTTTAATTAGGATGATATATTCAAGAACTAGCCTTGTGTCTTAATTAGCTAATGCTGTCCTGATGTCTGCAGTCTTCCAAAAAATACTGTGCTTGCAGTAAACTGTTCTAAACTCTTCCATTTTAATGTAACTTAATACAAAATCTGTTTTACCTGCTTATTGTAACTAGCATAACCATATAAAATCAGTTTAGAAATTTGAATGGTCACTTTTTCTGTGATGTGCTAAGGCTGTGAACATTTGTAACATATATACATACTGTTTTAGAGTTCTTAAGGAGACCTAAAAGACAGACACAGCTATACTGAAAACCTGTTTTTCTAAATATTTCTGATACCTACAATTATTTTGATGCTGATGTGCCTAAGGTTTATTTTCTTCCATTTTGTGTTCTTTCTTCACTCACAGATACTCTTTATAAAAATATTTTTATTAGAAAGGAATATTTTATACAGAGAAGGAAAGAGAGAGAGAGAGAGATCTCTCTGCTGGTTCAAAACCCAAAGAGCCACGATGGCCCGAGGTGAGCTGATCTGAAACCAGGAGCCAGGAGCTTCTTCTTGGTCTCCCATGTGGATGAAGAGTCCCAAGGCTTTGGGCCATTGGCTGCTGATTTTCCAGGCCAGCAGCAGGGAGCTGGATGGGAAGTGCAGCGGCCAGGACATGAACGGGTGCCTGTTTGAGATGCTGGCTCTTGCCTTTGGAAGATTACCTAGTTATGGCATCATGCTGGTTTCCATTCATAGACATTATAATCATCTACTTTCAAATTAATAATATGGGCTATACATTATTTAAAATCGCATCTAAGCACAAAAATGCATTTTAATTGAGCAAGGACTCAGGGCTTGCAATAAAAATCACTCTCCTTAGATTCTGTGAAATAAAATTCAGTTTCATATATATTGATACCTAAGGTTGCTATCTGATTTTTCTTATTTTGAGATGTTAATACATCACGTTATGATTTAGAATCCTTCCACATAACAGAAATTTCTTTTCAGTGATTTTAGATTAACAACTTAAACTTATTAGAGAAAGAGTACTAATTCATAGGAAAATATAAAGTTTATAAACTTAATCGATTTTTATTTATTTTCTAAAATGTTTTTAATGGAAAGGCAGATATACAGAGAAGACAGACAGAGAGGAATAACTTCCATGCGATGGTTTACTCCCCTCGTTGTCACAATGGCCAGAGCTGAGCTGATTCAAAGCCAGGAGCCTGGGGCCTCTTCCGAGTCTCCCACACTGGTGCAGGGTTCCAAGGCTTTGGTTTGTCCAAGACTTTGGGCAGGGTCCAGGCTTTGGGCCATCCTCTAAGGTTTCCTCAGGTCACAAACCAGGAGCTGGATGGGAAGTGCGGCAGCTGGGACACGAACCAGGGCCCTTATGGAATCCCGGAGAGTGCATGCAAGGAGAGAACCTTAGCCACTAGGCTACTGTGCCAGGTCCTGGATGATTTCTTATTCTCTTTCTCTCTCAAATTATTAATCATCATTAGTATTTTAAATTGTCATAAAATGACAGCAAAGAACAATTATTCATACATTTTTGTTTGTCTTTCTCATATCAACTTGGTGTCACACTGACTTCTCAAAATAGCTAGATGGCCCACAGCATCAAGCTGTTCATCCAGGAACAGCCTCGCAAATTAAGCTGAAAAGCACATTTGGCTATGAAAACCATGCAGCTGCCAAGCACCAAATAGCAGCTTGATTTGCTGCACAACAACCCTCATCAGTGTTCTTTCACCCTGGAAATTTGTCTCTTTGGTTATTACCAGAGGAGGATTCTAACTGTCTCTGCTTGTTTGCATCTCTAGGTCTGAGCCAGTGTCTGGGTGGATGCTGTCATTGTTATTGAGCCCATGCCACATGTCCATATGCCAACTGCAGGAAAAATTGTCGCAGATCTCAGTTTTCGGCTGTTAATTGGAAATCGTGTCAGGATTTTGCTGAATCCAGGAACAGTGTTTGGACATTCGCCAACTAAACAGAACGACCAGTGTTCACTCCAGACTTCATTCCAATGTGGACACTATATCAAATTTTAATTTAGAAAATCCCAAGATTTCTTGTTTCTGCAACACATATTTATGAGCAACAGTTACTCATCCGGGGACCTCTTTCCACTGGGGAGAGCTCATCTTTGCTGTAAGCGCTATCATGTGAGTTGCAGGAACTGGGAAGCATCTTTGGCATTTGCTGATTCAACTCCAGTATCCCTCCCCCACTCAACCTGACACTTCTCCCAGGTATAGCAAGAAACATCTGTGTTAACTGAACAGTTGTCCTTCGAGAGGGCAAAAATTCCTCTTAGGGGACAACACTCCAAATACACCATAAAAAGTCAAGTATGCATAAATATTTGCATAGTTAGCCTAGAAGTCAATCAGAAATCATTTTAATGAAATCAAAGTATCTTCAAATACAATTTAAATTTAATTAGAGCATCTACTTTTCCAGGTATGATCATGAAATAATTTCAAGTAATGGTCAACAAATGTAACATTATTTTTAAGAGTTTAATTCTAGAAAACAGAACCATGAAAAAATAGATTAAAAGAGTAATTAAGAATCTTCCATCAAGGAAAATCCAAGACCTGGTGGCTTCACTACTTAATTCCGCAAAGCACAAGACAATCCAGAGTAACTTTTAAAGAGTGAATATAAATAACATATGATAATTTTCAGTTAAAAGCATCCAGAAGTTCTTTCACAAGATACTTAAATTAAGCAAAATTCTGTATTCTGACTAAAAGAATGTCCACAGTCCCCATTTACTCACCATAAAGTCCACTTCATTGATTTTTAAAAGTGTTTTAAAGATTTGCTTTATTAATGTGAAAGAGAGAATGACAGAAAGCAGAGACATAGAAAGAAACGGGTGTTGCATCCAGTGTTTCACTCCCCTTATGATCGCAGCAGCAAGGCTAGGCCAAAACAAAACTGAAACCCAGAACGCCTGTGAGTCATGGGGTCCGACTACGTGGTCCACCTTCTAATCCTTCCCAGGGCTCTAGCAAGTGAGACTGGGAAGGGCATGCTGACACCGGACTCTGAAAACACAAACTGCTTCTTAAGGTGCTACGCCACAACGAGCTGCCCTTGATCTTGCTTCTGTTTTGTAATTAGATCTGATACACTGCAGAACTTCAGGGTGGTTTAATAATCTGCCTTCAAATATGCCTCTGAGGCTTTCTATCAGCTGTGCTAGCATCTTCCTAAACAAAACAAAACACAAAAAACAAAAAGCTGGTTATATTTTATCTTTGTTGCTGTTGTTTTAAAGATTTGTCTATTTTTATTGGAAAGTTATATATACAGAGAGGAGGAGAGACAGAGAGGAAGATCTTCCCTGCAATGATTCACTCCCCAAGTGGCCACAACAGCCCAAGCTGAGCTGATCCCAAGCCAGGAGCTAAGGACCTCTTCTGGGTCTCGCATGCAAGTGCAGTGTCCCAAGGCGTTGGGCTATCCTTGACTGCCTTCCCAGGCTACAGGTAGGGAGCTGAATGGGAAGTGGAGTAACTGGGATATGAACAGGTGCTCATATGGGATCATGGGAAATGCAAGGATAGGACTTTAGCTACTAGGCTACTGCACCTGGTCCTATATTTTATCTTTTACTTTGTAACTAAATATCACCATAAATATTAAAATCTCAGGTGGTCTTTCCAAAATCATTCCGATATAGATACCTTTACATTGACTATCCCACAATCATACATGAATTTTATGCCTGATGTTTACTATTTGTTATAAACATGTGAGTTCTAAATTTTGGAGTGATTGCCATTTGTACTGTATGTGGCCCAGCAGTGAGATTTAAAATCTGATATCAAAGGAAACTCATCTAACTTTTTCTCATTCATCTGATGAACCTAGGCTAAGTGGTAACCTCTAGTAAAACTTGGTATTTGTTAAAGGAATGGATTAAGCTCTGAGAAATTCTGGACAGATTTTTTTTTTTTTTGCAGTTGATAAATGCTATGCTATCCTCTTGTCAGGAAGGGAATTGTATCCAACTGAGTGGCAATAAAGGCCTTTGGTTATACACACCCTAATTTGTGTGATTTTTGTATCTCATTGGCAGAATGAAGACGTGAAAACATGCAAAGAATGGCATGCTCCAGTTATCACTAATCATAATAAAAATACATGAAGAATACAGTCTTCAAAAAGGTAGTCTTTTAAATTTAATAAAGATTGCAATATAAAGAGTATATTACATGATGCCTATCTTCCAGAATGTTTTCTCCCGCAAGCTAGTGTGTGCTCATTTCCAGATAAGTACATCAAGTTTGGGAAGCAGTGGTTGAAAAGAGAGAACAGATATCTTTAGTTTGAAATGCAGACTTGTTAGTTTCATGTACTTTTCCCAGAGCTGTCTGAGTCAGTTTTGTCATCTCTGACTCTGGAGACAGGAGTCTTTATGCCGTTTCACTATAGTTTCTACCTTTAAACTTTAACTTTCTTAGTTTGCATGTCTTTGGTTTATGAAGTATTCTGGCCTGACCGCTACACTGTGAAAACTGTCTTTCTGAAAGTGTGGTTTGTGTGATTCCAACAAGCACTAATTGCAACTGCTAATATCAGTTTGACCACAGCTTGGATCCAACATAAAAAGTATGCTTTTGAAGGCCCAGCATGACGGCCTAGCAGCCAAAGTCCTCGCCTTGAACGCACCGGGATCCCATATGGGCATCGGTTCTAATCCCGGCAGCTCCACTTCCCACTCAGCTCCCTGCTTGTGGTCTTGGAAAGCAGTCTAGGACAGCCCAAGGCCTTGGGACCCTGCACCCACATGGCATACCTGGAAGAGGCTACTGGCTCCTGGTTTCAGATCAGCTCAGCTCCAGCTGTTGCAGCCCCTTGGGGAGTCAATCAACGGACAGAAGATTTTCCTCTATGCCTCTCCTCCTCTCTGTATATCTAATTTTCCAACAAAAATAAATAAATCTTAAAAAAGTGTGCTTTTGAAAACTATTTCTTCCTGGGGGCGAGCTGCCTCAAACTAGCAATAGCACCTTCTGACACATGCAAGACACAAGGCTGGCGGTGAACCTGGTGAGGATTGTTGGAGGTCTCCTTGACTAGGCCATTGTGCCCACTGGTATGCTTGAGGAATGGGTCTGTAGTAGGCTTGCTAGGTTGGGCTAAAACACTCTTAGGTTTGCTTGAGATATGGGGCTGGGATGGAACTTAGCAAACAGCATTGGCTGAATGCATTGGCTGGTGCACATAGGAGCTAAATTTGAGGTAACCCCAGCTGTGGTTTGTTGGGGGACTCTCCACTAGATCCCTGGACTCAGATCCTGGACACAGGGAGAGTACAGGCTGTGTGGTCCAAACTTGGGATACATGGATCAGGACTGGGTCTCCTCAGTTGCTAATGCCTGTTCAGTGGACACCATGTCCAGATGCACATGGGGGACATGATGGACAGTTCATCAAGGCCATCAGGGAGCATCAAGTCGCTCAGCAGAGGATGGAAAGCAGAACAGGTTGGACAATTCCCTTGAACATGCTTTGTAGCATGTGCCTGGGTCTGTGAATGCACTAATGTGGACTTTTCCAATAGACCTTGTAAAGATTTTCTTAGCTCTGGAACAATGAATCCAACAGGTTCTCAGAACTATCCAAACCACTCAAGTAACACCCTGAGAACACTCTTACCCACATCAGGGTCTGTAAGGCATCATCAAAGGACTAGCCCCCATTCCTGGGGAACTGATGTGGTTTGACAACAAAAACCTCCCCTCTTCTGTTTTGTGTGTTGACTTTGTACACTAAGCTTTAGAGAAGCATTGTCGGTGCTACAATTAAATGAGTTCTGTTACTAGAGTTAAAGATGACTGCTGTTTGAATTCTAAGTCAACAAAAATGCATATTTTAAAATCCCTTTGACTTATGAAAAATGTAAGAAAAACTAAGGGCTAGCGATTGTTGTTTGTTTTTTCCCAATGTGTCTGGAAATTGCATATGATTGAGCCCTGTCTTACAAAAACAGCGTTATGTTACATTAATCACATTATATTATATAATCACATTAATGATATCAGATAACTGTAATGTCATAAGAACTAGAGAAATAAATAGTCCACATGACGGAATTTTTCAAAGAGAAACTGATTTTTTTCCCATGGTTCTTCATTGATTCTGGAAATGGAATGAAAATCTAGATTTTTACAAAAAAGCCTATTTATAGAAATAAAGCTTAACATGGGCTTTAATGATGCTGAACTGATGTGAGCAGTTGCAAACAAATCAAACAGGTATAAAATTTTTTGTCATTGTTGTTTGTTGTGCTTTGTTTTCTTTGTCTTTAAAGATTAGTCATTTGTGGAATTCTGATGCTTGTAAAAGGCTGATAATCTAGACTGAAAATTCATAAAAAGCTGGGTGAATGTCTTAATGAGCACAAAAAGGGATCTGTTTGGAAGGAAATTTACCACAAACCTAACACTTTTCTTCTGCTTACGAAAAGAATAAGCTAGCTTTTGAACTTGGAAAAAAGCAAGGAAGTGCTTGGTTTCTGCTTTCCTAATGACACAGCTAGAATATCCCACAATATTATAGAGCTAAGGAGACAAAGACCCATTGCACTGTGAGGATCATTAAGATGGGGGAGGAATGATGATGGCCTGTGCGTTCTATTAGAGATGACCTCTAATTTAATTTCTGATTCCATATTTAAATAGGTAAGAGAATTATTTCTACTTAGAGGCAAGATCATGTGAATTCTCTTTCACAATATTTTAAAATATAATAAAAGATACAAATATTGATGTATTTCAAGAGATAACAATAATGGCTTGTAAAAAGTAAATGCGTAGTCTGCATAGATGATCCAATTATTAGACTTTTCAGACAAGACTTTTGAAATCACCATAATACATTTATTAGGGAAACTACAGAAGAAATGTATAAGCGCATAGGAGAACAGATTTCCAAAAATAATTGGAAAGAATAAAAAGTGGGATAAAATGGCATCCTGTAATTGAAAAGGAAAAATAATGAAACAATGTAATCCATATAAATTGTTGAGAATGAAACATCTAAGTTTAATCCAAAGCAGCTAATTTATTGTCTTTTTGCAATTATGTGATACCAAAAAGAAAATACGGTGGAAGCAATATGTGAAGAATCTTCAGAATGTAGTGTATCAAACCTGAAAATCCAAGGTTAGCAGACCCCAAACCCAAAGTCATCCATACACACGCACATATTATTAAATTTATATATTTATTTGAAAGGCAAAGATATGGAGACAAGGAGACCTAGATAGAGAGCAATCTCCTATCCGGTGTTTCACTGCAGCAGAAATCAGAACGCAGCAGACAACCACTTTCTTGTATTGACTGGAAGCAAACACATCTGAAGCCCGTTACTCCACATGACTCTCAGAAGTGAAAATCAAGTGAACATCGTGAAGCAATAACTTAGGAATTTGTAATAGACAGGTTTCTAGAGGAAAATGAAAATGCAGTTCTTTTGGCCAGAGGAGAATATTTAGCACAAAGAATATCAGAAAGGATACATATTTGATAGTTAATGAAATAAATGATGACTGTGCAAAATAATCATTAGAATAACATTATAAAACTCAAGTCATATTAGGAAAAATCATGTATATCAAAATTCTCAAAAGTGATTGGATGGAGATCATCCAGGATCAATGGTTTAAACCGAGAGATGGCAATAATTCAAAGTTGCATACAATAAAAATGAAAGCTGTAATGAGTACATAACTATCACAAAATCCATATAAAATACATGGATTAAATGAACAAAATATTTTTTTGTAAAAAGACAAAGAAAATCTTTATGGATAAATGTTTTGATTCCAGGGGTTGCACCAGAATTTCCTGAAGGAGATGGTTACAGACATGAGTGTATACATGATTTAAAATGGGCCATGAGTTATCAATTACTGAAGTAAATGATACTTATATGTATGCTTTTTGTACTATCAAGACAGATTAAATTTTTTCATAATTAAGTATATAGAGTGCAATATAAATTGTTTTAACTTTAGATAAATTTCGAGTGTTTGGCCATAGGGTTGAGGCAAAAACAGCTCCCTGCAGTGTGGTGGTTATTAGGGATGCCGCAGCCAGGCCAGACCCAATGCTGAGGACTCAGGCTAAAGTCACTGCCTAAAGGTGGTGACTGAGTCCTAGGCTTTGCACAGCCAGTGTGCCTATTGGGCATGAGGATCTGTGTGCTGGTTGCCTGGCAGCAAGCTCTAGGGTTTTTAGGGTATGTAACTGCTGCCTAGGGACACACATGGATAAGGCCAGTGTGAGGGTAGGTGAGGGATAAATTCTGGGTGATTCCCAGCAATGGGGTCATAGAACTTTCTGGCAAACATGGAGACTGAGACCTGGTAGTTTGAGGGGAGAGTCCAGAAGATTTATTTGAGCCAGACTGATTCACTGGTCTAAATGGGAATCCTGAGGTGGGGTGTTAGCGTAGAGCATCACTGACTGCCACACACCAGTCCACACGAAAGCTATGGATGGGGGTCTGTCTGGCAGGGCTGGGTACCAGTACCTGACTGAGTGGTGGAACAGTGGACAGGTCACCCTTGTCAGGGTCAAGACATTAACCAGCACATGAGAGAAGAGGGTCCAGGGGTAGATTCTATGGGGGAAGTGTGGGTCAAACCTGTGGAAATACAAGTCCCACAGGTTAGCTCGTGAGCTGGGGTGGTCATGAGCTGAGCTAAGTGTGACCATGGAACCTCCCATCACTAACGGGTAAAGGAACCGACAACAGTTTGGGCAGGTCAACGCAGCAGCATCCAAATGTGCTCCTAAAACAGGATGTGGGGTGGGCCAAACTGCAACTGGAAGGGGGCAGACCGGGCAGGGCTGAGCAAGCCTCAACTCACAAGCAAGAACAGAATTCAGGATGGAGTCCAGGTCATGCTAAACTAGGCTCTTACACTGACTGGTCTGCATGAGCCAGGGATACTATGCCTTAGTATTGAACACAAAGGCTGAGACAGGTGAGGGTCTAAGCCAACTGGGTCAGAGCAATCATTGGCACGCCTATAATCTATGGCTGGGAATAGGTTCAGTTGGGGAGCTGTGAGAGTACATCCTTGCTGGGTTGGGGTTTCCACGGGAGAGTGCGGGGGACAGAGTGGGGGCTGCATTCTTGTCTGGATATGGCTGCAATCTTCCCTGACACAAGTGTGAGCTGGGGCTGAGTACACCTAGCCGGACTAGATGCCAGCAGCATCTGGTGCTCTTAAGAACTTGGGCTGATATAAGATGGACTAGGCTAGATCTCTGCCCCTACTGAGCCGTGTATGAGCAGTGTCTAGGTATGGACAAGCCTTGGCTGAGCTGAAACATCCAACAGTAAGAACCGGAATGGACTGAAGGCCAGCAAGCAGGGCTGGCCCATGGACACACCAGTATGTGCAAGATCTGGCACAGGCAGAGGTTCTGATGGAGGAGCTTGGTAAACTCCTCTGTCGGGACACAGTCCCTGCAGGTGAGCGCCAGAACCACAATAGGGAGCAACTCAGACCAGGCCAGAGAAAGATACCCACCAGCATACATTTGGCATAGGTTGGGGGCAGACCACTCTGAACAAGTTCACATAACCTGTTGGCAAATCTGAGCACTAGAATAGAGTGTGGGTTGGGCCAGGTATGGTCATGACACAAACCAGTGCACATGACAGAATGCCAAGGTGAGGTGAGCCATACCAGATGTGGCCACAGTGTCCAATGAGCACACTTGAGAACCAGGGAGGGAGGGGTCAAAGCTGGCAGGGGGAATGTGGGCTCCCCTGCTGGACAATCACTCCCACTGGAGAGCATGAGTTGGGATAGGGGCAGACCAGACCAGACAGGGCTACAACACCTATGGGGCTCACGTGAGCTAGATCAGGGAAAAGCCATGCTGGGCTGGTTGTTCCTCCTGGTCCAAGCAAAAATTAGAGTGGGTGAGGATGGATTGGACTTTGCCACAGCATTAGCTGGCAGAGCCTGGCACTGGGGTTTAATCTGTCAAGTTAAACTCCAGACCCACCTGGAGAGTGCATAATCAGGGAGTGGGAGTGGCCTAGTAGGGAAATAGTGGGTATCTCCCTCTTGGGTTACCACTCCCACTGGAGAGCCTGAAAAGGAGGACTGGGGCAGGGGTGGCTAGACAGAAATGCACTCGCCAGTATGTGTGTGAGCTGGATAGTAGGGCTGGTTGAGTTGAACTAGGCTTCAATGCCCATTGACATGTATGAGCGCTAAATGGGATTTGGGACAGACTGAACAAGACTGTGGTACATACTGGCAAACATGGGAACCAGAGTAGGGGGCAGGCCTAGTGGGGGTTAATTGGGAATTGCCTGACTAGCCTGTAGCTCCCACTGGTTTGCCTGAGGGCCAAGTATGAAGTGGGCAGGATCAGGCAGGACTGCAACACCCATTGGTTCAAGTGGAAGACAGGGCTGGAAATAGAACTAGCTCCGCAATTGCAACCACCAGCATGTGCATAAGTTGATTTGGGTGAAGGACGGTGCTAGACCCGCTACTGGCAAGCACACACAAGAATCATATCTGGGATCACCACAGACAAAGTCTCTGCTGATCTCAGAAATCCAACCATTAGTGAACCATGTCAGCCAGTGGATTCTGAAGAGATTTCATCATGCTTGGAATGGCGAGATTGGCTGCAATTCGGAACAGTTGAACTATCAAAACTGCTTGAGCAGGACCCTCGGAACATGCCCCACATTGGGGACCTGGGATGTGTGGGAGGCTGGATTGGGCTTCTCCCTGTTTCTTCCCTGACCCCAGATACAGGAGAAAAAACGATGATATTAGTGTGGAAACAATGGTCTTACTCACTTTCCTATAGCCCCTGACCCTTAGTACCCTTATCAACTATGTAAGATTATAAGATATTTTAATTAAAAAACTATAGATAAATTTCAATATATGTTAGCATGTAAGACATATTATACTAGCTTTCAATGTATATTTACTGTATTGTAAAAGGGCCTATTATTTAACCTACATTAAGGTATAATATCACAGCTCCATCACCCAAAAATTACCTGAAGATTTGCAAACAGATGTATTATTAAAATAAGTATAGGGTGGATTTAATAAATGAGCTATTTAAAAAACACAGTAACTTATGAACCAACTTAACATTTTAATGTAACAAGTATATCTCGGTACATACACTGAAATTAAATTTAAAGGTGTTAGAAATAGAACATTAAAATTTCAAAAACAATCTCTATGCAAAAAATGTATTGTCTATGAAAATTAATCTAGATGTAAGATCATTAGCTGGTTTTAGAATCATCCTATTACTTTAGCAATTCCCTTTTTCCAGTAAAAGAACATGTTACACCATGTACTCTGAGTCCTAGAAATTAATCCATTAAATCAAAGAAAACTGTAAGTAAAGGCAAAAACATACTTTTTTATAACTATTTGATTCTGCACTTAACTTTGCTTAGCGATTCTCCTTTTTGGCCCTCTCTTCCCTTGGTTAAACCATACTATGTTAAATTATGATCTAATATTGATTATTGCTTGGCTCATCTTTCAATTTTATGCTTACATTTCACTCTGATCCAGGATTCTTCTCAATCACTCTTCATTTTAAAATATCAATTCTTTCTGGTTCTAAAAGTTTTAAAGACATGCTGTACTTCAAAAAGGTTAATATTTGTTGAATTAATGGTTCAATGAATATATCACTTATTCGGAAATTTTGAGTATATTAATCTGTGTTAAAGTTTTTGCACTAATACAAGCTTACTAAAACTTTTAGTGATTTTGCTGTTTTTAACATATTTTCTATTAGATCGCAGTCAGTTTTTTTGCCAAATAATTTTATTTTTCAATTTTTACATGAAATTTAATTCTCAAATAATTGTCTGCCAAATGTGATAGGTTTACAATATGCATGCTCAGCATAAGCAAACAACAGTTGTCTAGCCATAAATGTAAGAGTGCAATGGAGAATCAGAAACCTTGTTTTCTTTACCCAGAACTGGAATCACTGTTTATAAATCCATTTATTATTTCTTTTTTTAATATTTATTTATTTTCATTGGAAAGGTAGATATACAGAGAGGAGGTGAGACAAAGAGGAAGATCTTCCGTCTAATGTTTCACTCCCTAAGCGGCCGCAACAATTGGAGCTGAGCCGATTCGAAGCCAGGAGCCAGGAGCTTCCTCCAGGTCTCCCACACAGGTGCAGGGTCCCAAGGCTTTAGACCATCCTCGACTGCATTCCCAGGCCGCAGGCAGGGAGCTAGATGGGAAGTGGGGCCTCCTGGATTAGAACTGGCGCCCATATGGGATCCTGGCACGTTCAAGGCAAAGACTTATTACCGCTATCGCAACAGGCACTGTTGTATATTTTCTTATGTTTATTTACTGGCTGTTGGTCACCCACAATACACTTCTAAGGCAAAATACATACCTAATATGAGTCCACATCTGTACTAAATATATACAACTCTTGTGGTTTCTAATTAGGCTTGTCTTATCAAAGTTTCCATGTTATGTGGACAGAACAATGCTTTGTTCTAATTTTTTATCCTGAATAATTTGAATCTGTTTATAAGCAACATGGTATCTGACATTTTGAAATGTCTTTCAAGTGAGCTTTCTCCTCTCCATTCTTCTACTTGCAGTATTGCCTAACACATATGTGATGAGTTTCTGATTTGTAAATTTGTCTCTGACTGTAACCTCTACCAACTCAGCAGAAACATGTATCTTTGCCGTAGTATTTAGCTCGCTAATCCACATGCACTATGATCCAGTACTGTTGAAATAAATATTGCACAAAATATTCAAGAAACCTGCTTTCTGGTTTTGCAAACATGCTATTATTTTCTGGTGTCCTTCCAATCTACTCTTTTTGTCTGACATATTTCCTTCTATTTACTAATTTATGTTCTATTTTCTCAAAGACTTATTTATGTTTTATTGGAAAGCCAAATATGCAGAGAGGAAGAGAGACAGAGAGGACGATCTTGCATCCACTGGTTCACTCCCCAAGTAGCCACAACAGCCAGAGCTCAGCTGATCTGAAGCCTGGAGCTGGGAGCTTCTTCTAGGTCCCCCACACTGGTGCAGGGTCCCAAGGTCTTGGGGCACCCTGGATTGCTTTCCCAGGCCACAAGCAGGGAGCTGGATGGGAAACAGGGCCACCAGGAAACAAACTGGTGCCATGCCCATATACCGCGCCTAGCCCACTAATTTATTTTCTGAGTTTATTTTCTAGAGTTTATTCTCAAGAAATGACTCTCAGTGGTCCTCTGCCCCTGATGACTCAGGTTCCATTGCTCTCTGATGATTTGTGTGTTCCTTTCCAGCATTTTCTGATGACTCTATATTTCACGGCTGAGAACACATGCTGAAACCAATCATTGGAAGAAGTCATTTAAAAATTCAAATCATTCAAAATAAGGGAAAATTAACGGCCATGACACTAAAGTCAGACCATCTTGAAAGGAAGGAAAGTAAACTCCTACTTAAACAAGTATGGAAAAAATCTAGACCCCCTTTATTCTAACACCGCATGATTTATACATTCTGTCTATGCAGGATTTGTGTTATGTGGACACCTGTCAAGTGGAAAAGCCCATTTAACTCAGCTCCTGAATATTATTAACACTAAGCAGATTTTACAGTAACTAACCTCTGATGTGAATTACCAGCGACAAACTTTCTTATTGTTATGTCAGACTCGCAGAATGTTTGTAACGGCAGCCTAGTGTGTTGTGAGGACTGCAAAAGAATACCCTTCCTGGAACTGGAAGGCTGGGAGAGCTGACAGTGTCAAACAGTCAGACCTGGAAGGGAGGTGGAACTGTGATCTCCTCTTTACTGAACAAACTGATGAGAAACAAAGAAAAACACAGACTCTCTTTAGAAGGAGGTATTAAATGAACTGGAAGAGAAGCTTGTGGGAATTGATAATTAGTGTCAAAAGTCAAAAGCAAGTTGATCATTGATATTTTTCAATGTGAAGACATTCAACTTGAGTTACAATCAACAACAAATCATGTCTTGTCAACTATCCAGCTAAATAACTTGCAGGATGAAGAAGGAACAATTAGCTAACAATTGCATTATCAATACAAACATAAGGCCAGCTTTCTCTCTTCCATGCAAGTGCACATACGATTTTTTTCACAGTTACCATTATGCTCTTCCAATTTTCTCTCCCATAAATATGTAAATATTACTTAGAGCCTGAATGGCCTTCATTTTGTTTTAAATAACTCACACATGAATACAACTATATGTCCATATTACGTCACCTGGGGAAACTTTAATACAGTAAATTATATAATGCTATAATTATTTTTATCAGGTTATTTTAATTGAAATCACCTCTCTGAAAAGCTGAATACACTCTGTTGTGTGTTTTGAAAAGAAAATATATGAGAAATTAAGACATTCAGTTGCAGTTTAAGATAAATATCAAAAGCTTTATACCCTTTTTTTAAAAAGGGAACAATGTTTTGATTCCATTAAAATGGATTTTCAGAGTCTGTGGACATATATAAAGGGCATTGGAGAACTGAGGCGATTTCGTGGTTTGAGGCTGCAATTATCTGGATAATTGCTTCAATTTTCCACCTCACCAACAGGAGAGCGCACACAGGACATGCATATTCTCACACATGGGAGTCATTAGTTTTTTTTCTTTTCTTTTTTATTCATGTGAGGAAATACAAACTAAAAAATAAAATATTATGAATGTGGTGAACACAGTCTCCTCTACCTGTTTCGCTGATTAGTTTTAGGTAGACGTTCTTCAACTCCTATTCAAATTCAGCATTTTGAATTCTAGGCAATATTTGCTCTTACAAGACAAATGGGCCTAGACCCAGGCAATGGAAATGGAAATAGAGCGCCGAGATCTGCAGGGAGCCGAAGGAATGCTCCTAGTTCATTAAATAATGTGAGCAGTAATGAGGTTTACACAAATCAAGCTGTGTGTTAGGTAATTGTAGCGTTGCTTTGCGGTGCCGCACCTGTCAGGAAGCACTTCCAGCTCAATTTGCTCCCTGGCCTCCAGACGATGTCTAATTAGTGTAAACTTCTTCTGCAGTGGCCTACCGCAAAATAAAAAAAGTTGGTTGCACTCCTTTCTTTTCTCTGTGGTGAAGGAAAATAATTGCCTTCTTTCAAGTACTTATTTTAGTTTTTCGGGAAGACATTTGACATGAAGGTCCTAATAAAGGAAGTAGAAGCACCTACTAGATGCAGATTCCATGGACGCTACATGCTGCAGAAACGGTGCTGTTCCAGCCAGCTGGATTCAGGAAGGACAACTGGGAAAAAAAAATAAGAGTAGATACGAGGTTTCAACTTATTTTAATATTTTGTATTTTAATATTTTGAAAATCATTAATATCAAATTGGTGAATTTTCAGCCAAAATTAGCAAGAATGATAAAGGTCTCATAAAATGTTTTATCTACATTTCTGAAAAAAATATATTCACAAGCAACAATAATTGAAAATCAAGACAGATGCAAAAATGTCTATCATTATAAAATAGTCACCCAATTTTAGATTTTCAAATTACACATTTTTTTACTTTCAGCCACCTTAAATCTTTACAATAATATGATCAGACACTTGGATCAGTTCTATATCTTCGGTGCTTACACAAATCTCGCTGCTGAGCATTTTGGAAAGTACAATTTGATAATGAAAGTATGATTTGGTGGGCCTGGCACAATGGCTGGATTGGAAAATCCTCCCCCTTCAAGCTCCAGGATCCATAATGGGTGCCTGTTCATGTCCTGGCTGCCCCACTTCCCATCCAGCTCCCTGCTTGTGGCCTAGGAAAGCAGTAAAGAATGACCCAAAGCCTTAGGACCCTGGCTAAATCCTCACCTTGCAGGTGCTAGAATCCCATATCAGTACCAGATTGTGCCCCCAGCTTCCCATCCAGCTCTCTGCTTATGGCCTGGGAACAAAGTAGGACATGTCCCCTATCATTGAGACCTTGCATTCATGTGGTAGACCTAGAAGAGGCTCTTGGCTCCTGGCTTACAATTATGTCAGCACTGGATGTTGTGGCCATTTCGGAAGTAAACCAGCAGATGGAAGATCTTTCTGTCTCTCCTTCTCTCCATAAATTTGATCTGCCTTTCCAATAGAAAATAAATAAATTGTTTTAAACAGAGATAAATCTGGACCCTGGCTTTCAAAAACTTGCTCAGTACCATGTATTAATAACTTTGAATGAGCATACAATATAGCGATGGATGAAACAATTCCGTTAATACCTAAAATGTTTATCTCATTTTATACATTAGTTTTAGTAACAACTCCAAGCTGTGCCTACTATATATAAAGCACACAAATTTCAGCTAAGTAAATATTTAGTTACAAATCGTGGGCACCTTAGTTAGCCCTTGCTTTGAAAGACAATTATTACTTTGTTGTTCAGTAAATAGTGTGTTATTATTTTTTGTCAATTTAAAAAAATGAAAAATATTGGCACGACATACCTTGAAGTCTCATTTTCAATCTTCTTGGATGTTCTATTAGGTCAGGTTCGGACAGCTCTGATTGCTAGGTGATTATACCTGGCATGACAAGTAGTCTGTTCTTTTTCAAGCATAATCTTTGATAGTGTTATATGTATTTGTTTTCACCTACTATTTAACACCTTAAGGGGCCATACAAGACCTCTGCCACATTGAGTTTAGCAGTAATTTCTCATCTCTATCAGAAAGTATATGGTGACCATCCATGAAAACTGATACTGAAATTTAAAGATGTTTATATGTAAGAATTGGGGATTTAGTATTCTAAAATGATCTAAATTAGCAATGTGAAGATTTTTTTTCTTAGAGGTTCACCTAAAATAGTTTTACATAATTGTTAGCACTAACAATATTATTTGAAACCTATTTATAGGAAGGACTTGTTATTATTACCAGCCGTTTTGTAACCAGAGGACATTCGGATCCACTTAGAAATGCTTAGTAGGTTGAAAGGATTGCCACAGTCAAAAATAAGATAAAGAGCAGTAGAAAAAAATAAAGAAACATGGAGCCATGCTTCTGATAACAGAATGGAAGATAGAGGGCTAGTAATTCCATCTTACTTTACAGACACCGAAATTCCTCACCTGCCACATAGAGCAGGGATGGGTAAGCTGACATGTGAATTGTAATGAATGCAATTTACATGAAGATCTTTTTTTAAAATTATGAAAATAAAGCAGTTCAGACAGAAGTTTATGATAAAATGTCTAGGAAGTCCAGAGACTTCTACACATCAGGACTCACAAACTGACCCCTCTAATCCATGCTGTCCCACCACTCACGGTGGTCACATTTTCCAGAATAGCCTGCAGAAACCCACAGAAGCTATGTCACCGGCTTTCTCTAATTCCACACCCGCTTCCACAGTCCTGGAATTTATCTGGGCAGGTATTACTAAAACACTTTTTATTTTATCACTTTTCTTGGTCTTTTTAGAAAATATAAGTTTCTGCATATGAATTCATGTAACAACTAAACAGAGAATACATTCTAAATGTAAAGTAGGATAGCATTATATCTTATTTTTTCAACAGTGAACAATTTGAAGGATGGAGCACTTCTGTCAAAGTGACTGGAAAGGGAAAGATAAGAGAATAATTGAATCTGAATGGAGACCTAGGAAAAAAAGTAGTATGAACTGGGATTGCATTCGTAATCTCTTTCATAAATGTAAAGCTACAGTTGGATCACAGAAATAGTTTGACACAATATCTTCTATTAATAATTAAACACTAATGAAGAAGACTCGAGTCAAATGTAAATGTATCATTGAATACAAATAGATGAATATATTCAAAGACATTTAAAAATAGAGTTTGCTGTTCCTGAAGATCCTCCTTCACTGAGAACAACCATAGTACGGGTTGGTGCCAAGGTTTTCGAAACAAAGCCTCACGCCCATTCATGGTGGATAGTCGTCTGTGGATGTGGGCGTTCTTGGCCTCTCCTGAAGGTCATGAGGGTGCAGCACATTGAGTCCCCAGGAAACCGGCAGGGAGCTTGGCAAACTGGGACCCTGCTTTGCCCAGATGGCTGACAGGTGGCACAGGACCAGATGTACATATCCTGTTTTCCTTTGCTTGGAAGGATCCCACCTTGCAGTGGGGGAATGTGGGAAGAAGTTAGAGGCTTCTGTGTGGTCAGGTCGGGCTTGAGACAGGTCTCATTAGGAAGGATTGTATCCAAAATTGATCTTTAAGTTGATTGGTGGCTATGGGTGTGAAGAGACCAATCAGATTACTGTTACTAATACTCTGACCTTCCGGTTTATCACCCTGTATGTAAGCTTCACTATTAGACTCAACCGACAGATTGATTGTTTCACTTTTGGTTGTCTCCTCTCCCTGGTGGTCTTCCAGAGAACCTGTCACCTCACCTTGGAATCTTCAGGACTGCGGAGAGCAGCCTCAATTCATTATTCTTAAAGAATGTGATAACAAGTGAAAAACCCTTTAACCGCAAACATTCCAGTGGCAAGTATTGTTTTGCATTTTAACTTATGCGTATATAATTTGTTTTCATCTATTAGCAAGGAAGAAGTACAGAGAAGAACCAAAGACAATGCCCAAGTGCCCACAATAGTCAGTGTTCAGCCAGGCCATGGAATGAGTCAAGAATATCTGTTACTTCTCCTTTGCGGATGGAAAGAACTCTAGCACTTGTCCTACTATTTGCTGCCTTCCAGCACAGATGAGCAGGAGGCTGAATAAGGAGGAGATTGTAACTGAAACTGACACTCTGAAATTGGATATTGGCATTCCAAGTGACTACTCAACCCACTGCACCAAGTTGCCTATTTTGCTCTAGATTCAACTACTTGTTAATATCTACATTACTAAAATAAAATAAATTTGGGCCTGGCGGCGTGGCCTAGCGGCTAAAGTCCTCGCCTTGAAAGCCCCGGGATCCCATATGGGCGCCGGTTCTAATCCCAGCAGCTCCACTTCCCATCCAGCTCCCTGCTTGTGCCTGGGAAAGCAGTCGAGGATGGCCCAAAGCTTTGGGATCCTGCACCCACGTGGGAGACCCGGAAGAGGTTCCAGGTTCCCGGCTTCGGATTGGTGCGCACCGGCCCATTGCGGCTCACTTGGGGAGTGAATCATCGGATGGAGGATCTTCCTTTCTGTCTCTCCTCCTCTCTGTATATCTGGCTTTCCAGTAATAATAAAATCTTTTAAAAATAAATAAATAAATAAGTAAATAAATAAAATTTGTTAAGTCATTATGTGGAGGCAAAGCTTATGAAATGATGGATTTTCTATTCGAAACATTAAAGAAAATCAATATGTTTGAAATATAAATATTTTAAAGTTGAATTAATTAAAGCTTGTCATGTGGGAAAGTTGTTATTTTCTTGTTTCATGTTAGACCAAAGTCCAAAGTGAGAAAGTTAAAAGGTTGAGGACAGGCAAGTTCTATTTATTTCTGAGAGGTTGATTGCCAATGCACACTGATTTCCAGAACAACAAAAATAATACCTGCATTTTAAAGAGTTGCCTTACTTGCTAAGTCCCTGGATGCCTTTTTGTTGGATGGAAGACTCTAGAATACATTTTAGAAACTCAACTGCAAAGGAGAGACTGAAGACTGTGTATTTATAATCAGTGTTTAATCTATTGAAGAGCATCTCTCTGTAGAGAAAGCAATATATATATATATACATATATATATATATACACACACACACACACAAATGTACATATAATTGGCCTATTTTTTATTTCTATAGTTTTTCTCATTAGGTTTTAAATGTTGGATATATACATTTCACTATATAATTAAAACCATATTTTATATGAGTGTTACAAAATTTCAGGATTGATTTCTCAAAATAATGAATACATTATGGTTAATTTCAGAGGTAAAATGAATCAAAAAAGCCCTCTTCATAATAACACTGTATATGCAAGTATATGTGATTATATATGTATGTATATATGTTCATGTTACAGGTTCATTTTGGTGTATATATAACAAATACTCCAGTTGAGCCGATCTCAGCTAGGGAACAGCTTTCTGAAAAGTCATGTAAATCATTAGCTAGCTAGAAAGATGCACGTATAGATTTTTACCTCAACTTTTCCATGAAAGATAAATTTGGAGCATTCTATGGGCTGACAATGTTTTTAGATGCACCAGAAACATGACATAGAAGTATCTTTATCATAGTTCCTTTAAATTAAAAATACTTAATACATTTTGACTAGCTAGGAAACAACTCAATATACAGTCTTGCCTATCTGATAATACTTTTTGGTTTTTGTCTTTCTCTGTATATTTTAGGTGTTTTTCCCCAATATGGCTTGATAATTATTATTCTCTGGGTAGTTACTTTTTTTCTGGAGTTCTCTTCTCCTTAGGGAATACAAGTGCAATGATAAGCACCAAACGTTCATCTTCCTCTTGTACTTGCCTAATTTATCTTAAACCAGGAGGAAGTCTCCTGTTTCAGGGATAATGTAACACAAAGTATGTTGTATTTTTCTCTGTGTTTTGACTTTAAGAACATGCCGACCGCATCAAGATTCATATTCTACAATGTGGAATTCAGAATTAGAAATAAAATGTGTCTCTAAAGCAGAGGGTAAGTGTTTCTAAGAATTAGAAATTTCTTGTGCACCTTTTGTCTTTCGTGGCTTCTATTCACAGGAATTCCTAGATCCAGAGCTTCAGCTAGTGACCTAAGAGACATGTACTTGAGCTCAGTGACTCATAGGTAAGGACTAGCCAAATTAGGTTTTCTGACTTTTAAACCAGAAAGAATAAAACGATGCATACATACACAGTATTTGTATGGCGTGACCTTTCTCATTAGCCAAAAAATCCTAGTTGCAAAGGAGCGATATTTTCTATAAAATTTCCTCACTAGGAAGTCAAACATCAAGGCATGGGCCCTGCATTATTGTATCCATGTAATTATCTTCCTTGATGTTACTTGTATCACCTTAAATGTTAGTTCTCACTCTCTGTAGCATTCTCCTTTTCTGTACATGCAGATTTTGATGGGTCATTCTTTCTTGTTGCTCTAACTATGGCATCTCTCCTTAAATCACTTTATCCAACATCATGTCTTTAGTTACAAGATTTGAAACTCAACTTGTTTACTGAGTAGCTTTATGTACTTTTTTTGGTAAATATATTCAAACTAAATTAATATGTTCTGAGAAACATCATTTTCTACCTTGTTGAACTATCCATTTGTCTTTGTGCTGATCTTTATCTTAAGGATGGTAATACTTGGCTAATATCACGTTACATCATTTGCTATCCCTATTGCATAAAATCATGCTTGACAAAGTACAAAATCTTCTATGTGGTGGAAAAAAATCAATGTTGACTCTTTCACTAACTCTACATTAGTATATTTTCACTAACTCTACATTAGTATAATTCTGTAGACTATTATTAGAAACATGTTTAATAATGGTTAATTTGTATTTAATCTTTTGTTAGAGATTATTTGAAGGGAGAAGAGAAACAGAAAAACAGATATGAAAGATAAAGAGGGAGAGGGAGAAAGAGAGAGAGACAAAGAAAGAGAGCGAGCTTACCTCTTCTGGTCAACTTGTACATGGCTTCAATGGCATGGACTGGACAAGCCCAAAGTAAGGATCCAGGAGCTTCCTGTGGGTCTCTGATGGGGACCACAAGGGCCCAAGCATTTGAGTCACCTTCTGTTGCTCTCTCAGGCATATCATAGGGAACTGTAGTGTAAGTGAAACAACCAAGAATCAATCAACACTCATGAAATACCAGCTTCACAAAACAGCAGCCCCACCAGCTGTTTGCCAATGCTGCCATGTTTGTCAAATGGTTTACAAAACTTATTGCGATATAGTAATTACAATTTCAGAGTGCATTACATTTAGACAAATTAGTGTGAATCTAATTTGCATCAAAATGCTTCAGAGAACTTCATTGAGAAGTTACTTTAATTAAAAGCAAAGGTTTTGTAAACTCTTATTCAATTTTTTTTATTGTCATAATAGTATTCTTTACCTGTCCGTGCTTTTGGAACTGAAAATAACTTATCTTAATAAAAAATATTCTTGGTATTCTAAGATAATTTCTAAAACAGATTTATGGAGGAAGAAGACTTGACTTTGTTTTTTAATAACCTCTGTATTTTATTTTCTGTGAGTTCCAGGGTCTGGTGGAAGCACTAGGAGGATTGAGGGAGACGATCCTTCAGATTGTATAAATTAGTGTTTAACCGGAGAAGTCGTCATCTACTTCCAGACTCTGGTGGGAAAGCATTTCTGGGCCAGGCGCCAACAGAAGAAATTCATCAAAATCATAAAGAAATCAATATCAGGAAGAAGATGATAAGCATCTTTGTTTCAGTTTCACACTGAGTGCTAGAAAAGATTAATTTATGGCATGAGGAAATTGAGGCCATAATAGGGAGGAATTTTTGTTTATCAAGTTGATATTTCACTTTGCCCAGAGAGAGTATAGAACAGATACAAAACTTATCCTAAGTCTAAACTTCTTAGTAATTTTCAAAAGTAAATGAATAAATTTAGTCCTTGTGTCAACGTTCACTTAATTTTTTATTTAGACTTGCAGGTAATATTACATAATGTTGTAAGAAAACTGTTTTAGTTATTTATTATTTATTTGAATTAACAACCCAAAGGGAGGAAGACACAGAAACACAGAGAGACAGACATACCAGCTGCTGATTCACTACCCAAATGGCCACAACCATCAGGTCCAGATCAGGTGGGAGCCAGGAGTCTGGAATTCGTCCTTGTCTCCCATGTGGGTGTAGCGGATAGCTAAGTTGGCCCAGAACACAGTGCCTTTCCAGGCACATTAAGCAGAAAGTTGGATCAAAAAGTGTAACTGCTTAAATGCAAATGGATATATTGATGTGGGAGGCTGCCATTTAACCAATTGAATCACTCCACCAGCCCATATGATACTTTCAAGTGAGTCTGTTCTTTCACTTGCCAGGATGAGTTCTTTTTACATTTAATCGAAGCATATTTTAATTGAGCTTAAAAACTTTTATTGTTTTGACATAGAAAACATTGGGTTGGATGGTGTCATTCATCTTGACTTTCAGTGAAGAAACCTGAATTCCTGATTTACTTGTATCATTTTGCCAATGTCTATTCATGGCTTACTGGAATGGTTAAAATATAATACTTATATGTCATTCAGTCCCATAAACAACACACTGAAAACTGCCCGGTGTTATCAGTGTTATGGGCTGCAGCCACTGACGGCTCGCACTGTCTTGACAGTGGACTGGACACAGAACTGAAGTTTTCTCACACAGCCATTCCTACCTCCTCTGGAGCTACGCAAGTAAATTGAAGGCAAGAAAAGCACACCCCGCTCCTCCTGTGTTCCTCACCATTCAGAACAATTGACAATGTGGAAATCACTACAGAGACTCTGCAACCTGGCCCCTCCTGTCTCCTATTACACCAGATAAGATTTACTACCTAAAAACTTTGGGCTCTGGTAACTCCCTTGCTGTCTCCTGCACATGGAAAGTTTGTACTATGTGACTCTCAATCTAATTGGAGGATGAGAAATTAAAAAACCCTGACTTTGGTGGCTTGGTACAGTGGCTCCTGGAGTGTAGTGGGAGCTGCCGTCACCAACCTTGGAAAAAAACCTCCTCCTAACATCCTACAGTCCAGTGTGATCTCTCTCGCACTCCATAACATCAGTATAGTTTATAAAATTCCTCTAAGTCACGCTGATTGCAAATTTAATTTTACTCACTAAAACCAAGTCAAAATCTATTTCCTTTGCAAATTTCATTTTAGATTGTTCTAACTTATATAAGTATTTATTTATTTATTTTTTAATTATTTAACTTCATTAATTACATTGTATTATGTGACACAGTTACATAGATACTTGGGTTCTCCCACCCCTCCCCAAACCCTCCCACCATGGTGGATTCCTCCACCTTGTTGCATAACCACAGCTCAAGTTCAGTTGAGATTCCCCCATTGCAAGCGTATACCAAACATAGAGTCCAGCATCTTATTGTCCCGTCAAGTTCAACGGCTTCTTACGTATACCCTCTCTGGTCTGAAGACAGAGCTAGCAGAGTATCATCCCAGTCAATTGAAAGCTCCATCATACCATCAGCAAAAATTTACATCATTATGGAATTAATTGACATAGTAATGAGTAACCAACATGTTAAAAGTAAATGCGAGTTCCCAGCCACCTTCTGTGACCACCTCACCTATACTTCAATTTAGTTTATACACAACATATAACATTCAAAACATAACATGTTATACATAACATCATATCATCTTAAATTAAGGCAAACGTGGTATTTAACCTTTTGTGATTGGCTCATTTCCCTTAGCATTATGGTTTCCAGTTTGGCCCATTTGGCCACAAAGAACTGCATTTTGTTTTTTTTAATAGCTGAGTAGTATTCCATGGAGTAGATGAACCATAGCTTTCTTATCCAATCCTCTGTTGATGGGCATTTTGGTTGCTTCTATGTTTTTGCAATTACTGATTGTGCTGCTATGAGCATAGGAGTGCATGTTGGTTTCTCATAAAACAATTGTTCTGGATATATTCCTAGGAGTGCTATTGCTGGATCATACGGTATGTTGAATTTGAGTTGTTTGAATATTCTCCATACTGATTTCCATAGAGGCTGTACCAGCTTGCAGCCCCACCAGCAGTGGAGTAGGGATCCCTTTTCCCTGCAACCTCGCCAACAAGTGTTGTTGGTGCTTTTATTCATGTGGGCCAGTCTTACTGGCGTTAGGTGGTACCTCATTGATGTTTTAATTTGGATTTCCCTTATTGCCAGGGAACTTGAGCATTTTTTCATATGTTTATTTGCCATATATGGTATATATATAAAAAATGAGGATATATATATGTATATATATAGCATATAATACATACACATATTCTCATTTGTTTTTATGTAATCTTTGTTTATGTCAATTTATTGTCATTATTAATATTTTTAATGTAAGAATTTTTTAAAAAGGCCCAGCACAGTAGCCTAGTGTCTGAAGTCCTCACCTTGCACGCCCAGGATCCCATATGGGCGCCTGTTTGTGTCCTGTCGGTCCCACTTCCCGTCTAGCTCCCTGCTTCTGTCCTGGGAAAGCATTAAGGAAGATTCCAAGCTTTGGGACACTGTACCTGCATGGGAGACCTGGAAGAAGCTACTGGCTCCTGGCTTCGGAGCAGCTCAGCTCTGGTTGTTGTGGCCACTAGGGGAGTGAATCAATGGATGGAAGATCTTCCTCTCTTATCTCTCCTCTCTGTACATCTGACTTTACAATAAAAATAAATACATCTTTTTAAAATATTGGGCACTTGTAACACTGAATATTTTAATAATGAATGCATATCCAGTGTAAGTAAATCTTATTAGTTACTTGGAAAATATTTAAAACTGAATCACAAATGGTAACATTTATAGACAAGTCTGCGTCCACTATTACTCATAATTAAATCCATGGAACATTTATGATGTGTGTATTTGGTGAAGCTGCCCAAAGATAAACATCAACATCTTCAATCTATCTTAATAGTATTTAAACAGTCTACCTCAAAGCATAAATAATAAACAAGTTGGTGGTTTTGCCTGCCACATTTTCTTTGGAACATAAGCAAGGTTGTTGATCTGCTTGAAGTCATATGTGGAATGCAAAATCTGGCAGTCTATAGTTAAATCATCAAAGCAACAACTACTACATAAGAACAAAAGAATCACCCAGCTTTGGGCGAGTATTGATTTTCAGAAGGATGCCATATAACAATCAAAAGGCATATATTCAGTTTTTATTATATATATGTATTTTTTTACTTCTTGAAATTTATCATGCAATTCTGTATATTATCATACAATTCTGTATAATCTGGGATTCCCCACTCCCAACTCCCCCCCAACTGATTTTTCCCGAAATGTCACACTCTTCATAAGGAGTTACAATAAGGGGCACACTTATATATTCAGTTTTAACAATGAATCCCTTAGAAATAATATAAGCTAAAGATGTAGTTGCATACTTACATTATCTACCAGATAAAGAAACTTTTCAAAGCTGAATTGTTTTATGTTTTAAACAATCTGTGTTATACCGAGGATAATTTTAGAATCTTGCACTTCACAGCACTACTTTGGGGGGAAAAAAGGAAAGTTTATTACTTCAATACTAAAACTCAATCTGGGACAATAACCCGTATGTAAACAGCCAGAATTGATGGTCTCTATAAATGCATGTGTTCAGTGGTTGTTCCAGAGGTCATGACAAAGCAAACTGCTCCAGTAGCATTCTCCAGAGAACAAGAGCTACAGGTTGTATATCAGTTTTTGTCTTGTTGGTCTTAATAAGCATTTTTCACTTCCTCTGTGCCAATACTCTATCCTACAAGCTCATAAAATATTAATTCTTTAAAGAAAGCTAATGCATTATCTTTTCGTGGTTTCCTTTTCAAATTGTGGATAGACAGAGGTTCAGGAAATGGGAAGATGACACCGGTCAGCTGTATTTTTGAGAGTGTGAAACATTTTTCTTTAATATGAACAAACGCCAATGGATCAAATTAACAAGGCCAAAAGAACAAGGAAGCTAGTAATACTGATTAAATACATTATAATCAGTTTTTTAAGCACATACTTGAGAGTCAAAAATGTTTATTAAATGGAATATGATAGACATAAATTTTATCTACAAGCTTTTTTAAAAAATTGATTGGATGTCCAGGGAATCCTCAAATGCATTATTTTATTCTGTTTTGTTTATGCGAAGCAAATTCTTCTCTTTCAATATTATACATGCCAGAGATGTTCACTTGCCTAGTGCTACTTTCTGAAAAGTAAATGAACAATGGAACCCTAAGCACAATATTGTAGCAGAAAGGTGACCTTGGGAGTGATAGGTGGTGCTTCTGGGGCTCTATATAATAATACTATGAACCACAGAAGTAATATTTCCTGTGTTAGAAAAAGGTTACTTATCAAACAGACAAAATCAAAGGGCAAAAGCATATCCCAAATGTAAGCTGACTTTTCCTTGTCACCACAAAAGACAGGCACAACTTCAACGCACTGCAAGTGCTTATAATTTCCTTTTACTGCTTTATGAAAATTTATCTTCTTAGCATAAGATTCTTATCTTAGTGAAATATTTAAAAATCACAGAGTGGAATAAAGAATGATGAGCTTATAGAGCTTAGATTTAAAGTAACATTTTAACAGAAATGAGAAGAGTATGAGGTGTTGCAATGTCTAATATACAAATGTCAAGATAGCTGATCTTTAAACAATGACAAAGTGTATTTAATGATATTTTCCATTTTTCATGTTCATTATACAAAAGAAAATTGAATCTCAACACTCTTCAGTAATCTTTAGACATAATATTTTATCATCATTTATTAAAACATAAGATAGTTTCTAGTGTTTGATTATTTTCAGCAAAGTGAAATATGGAGCAATTTTATTCCCACATACAAATTTGTTTCTTGATACATCCTTAATCTGAAATAACCAGAAAAAAGAGACAAAAACTTAATAAAATCCACAAATTTCATAACTATCTATCCTTTTATATTTTTCCATATAAATAAATTGTGCACACATCGAAATGATAATCAGTTATCACAAAACTATGATTTTTTTACACCGAATGCTCCTCTTTGGGAGCCAACTGTCAAATCATCTTTCATAAGCTACAATAACATTTTCTTCCCAATTGGTAGGATGTATTTGTTATTTTCTATTGTTTCTATTTTTTTGTTTGTTTGTTTCTCTGTTGGTCACCAACAACTACTCTGGACAGGTAAACGCTTTATTTTCATATGTATACTTGTATGCATGTGTTTATTTACATAATGCAGTATCTATTGACTCTTTTGAAGAGAATTGCGATGCTGATTGGCGGTTTCAGTGGTATTTCTATCACCTTTCCACGTGGGCATGTATAATCGAGCAGATCCTGAATGCTTGGGTACCCAGAACTGTGAGTTCCTGAGTTCTATCACTGATGTTTCACTGATGTTTCACAGCAAACACGGGTGTTGTGCGAAGGATTAGCATTTAAAATGAAAAGACAGTTCAAAATCAGTGCTGTTTATGTTTTGGCTGCTTTCAAAACTGTATTATTTTATTGATTTTGCATGATACTTTTTTTCTGAAGAAAAGTGAGGAAAATTGGCATATTGAAGTGACACGGTTTGATGAGGTTCAAATCTTTGGGAAGGATAACTGGGTGACCCAGGTGTGAGTTCACAGTAATAGCTGGAAAGACTTAGGAACTCCTGTTTATTCAGTTTTTTTTGTGTGTGTGTGTGTCTCTGTGTCTTTAAAATTACCAGTGCCCAGCTGTGCTGCATGTAAGAGGAGCACTCCTCACTGGAGAATCAGACAGACTGACACAAGGGAATATGGCAATGTTATTTCTAGGTTTCATGACCATTCACGAGAGAAGGGAAGGAGAAGCTTAGAGGGAACTAATTCAGAACACTGTGAGCTACAGCGCCACATGACGCCATCCGTGTCTGGAGATGCATCAGTGCCAAGTCCATTGCTACTTACAGCTCATGGGAAAGAATGGATGGCGCTCCGCTCTGTTTAAAAAATAAGGTTGTTGAATGTAAAGCTACTTAAAAAGATCCAGGAGGCAGGTATTGTGCAATGGATGCCGTCATTGTAAGGGAGATCTGCAGCATGCTTCACTGTCCCCTGCTCCTCTTCTGATACCGCTTCCCAACATGGCCTAGAAAGCAGGAGGTGAGCTGAGCCTTGCACACCTGCCACCCACTTGGCATATCTGGATGAAACTCCTGACTCCTGGCTTCCGTCTAGCTCAGCCAGGCCATGGAAGCCACATGCGGAGGAAATCAGTGGATAGAAAACTTTCCTTTTTCTTTGCCTCTCCCTCACTTGTAAACATGATTAAATTTAAACTAGATAGATAGATAGATAGATAGATATAGACAGATTAAAATTGTGAAGATGAATCAAAATTATTATTGTGAAAAATGTTGAAATTCATTTATCTAAGTAATTGATAATATGAAAGAAATCATTTATTCCTCCTGATGTGATCAAATATTTTACACAAATTATTTTTTCATTTATGTAATTTTAAAGCATATGGTTATATAATTATTTTACTCTTCATTAACTTAGAATTTTAATTCTGTATCTTTCCAGCAATAAATCTACATATTTGTTTACCGATTTGTGAAAGTACATTAACATTTTCTTGACATTGAATGGTTTATAGATATTTTTAGTTACATTTGCTTCAATGTTCAATTTCTGCTTTTTCTGGAATATTATTTCTGGAATTGTCAGTTTACTTAAGTTTCTTCTTTCTATCATTAATTTATCTCTTTATTAACCAAATGCAGTTTGAGTATTCCTTATGTCAGGGTATGCATATTTAAAAGCAAATATCCAATATACCGAACAAGATCAAAAATCTTAAGATTGCTAAAGGGGTAGAAAAAAGGAAAGTGAAGCTTAATGATGTATATAAATGAACATAATGCCACCCATTGGGATTGGAAAGAATAGAACTAACTTTTACAGGAAAAGATCTTTTCAAGATTCCTGAAATTTGAATAAATCAATGATAAAGTTAGAGGAAAGGGTCACATTCAAGGCTAGAGGAACCATGAGCAAATGCAGCTGAACCTTCAGTAGAGAATATGGCTCAGTCTGTCAAGATCTGATGTTGGGGTTTCCAGGGAAAAGACGTGTGCAGGGCACCATGCAAAAATAACACCGTAGATTTGATGGTGAGCAGCTTTTGTAGGAAATCAGATAGCAAATGACACGATTGGTCTTCTAAGCAAAGGCAGCATCACCCAGGCAACGCTGTGGAAAATGGCATCAGAGAGGAACAATTAATGTCAGAATAAAGAGATGGCTGATGAAAATTTAACCTTTAGCACTATCAATGTTCCGATCCATAAATCAGGTTCACAGAGTCCTAGTTTGAGGATGACAACCACCATCAAGTTTTGTTACAATGATTAGGAGCAACTCTTTAAATAAATCAAGCAAACAGAGCAAGTACTCAATAAAGTAAATTAATATGGGTTAAGATATTAGATGTACATTGAAAATTCAATAGTTTTGGAAATATGAATTTGGTTTCTTTATACATTGTTTGGTTGTCAAATTGTCAACATTCTTAGGAAATCTCTTGGCAATATAAAGCAGGCTATTTAGAATAACAGAGGTACTATGAATCAATGTAAATCATTGTATTTCACCCTGCCCACCAACCGAACCTCCACCCCGGAGTCTTTAAAGTTTTCTCATTTTTACATTCTTACAAGCGTCCATCCGCCCTTGTATCCTCACCATATTCACATATGATTTTTTTTTTGAGTTAGAGTTTTAGCATTTCCTTCTTCTCATGGGTGAAAAGCCATTTTTCGTTGGTTCCAGCTGGACAGAGAAAGTTTAATACTAAATCAAGGTCAGGAACGGTTTATTATTTGTGATGGAGCCATTTTATAAGATTGATTTGTTTATTTAAAGTCAAATATCCGGAGAGAGAGGAAGGCAAACACAGAGTGAGAGCCCCTCTATCTGCTTGCTCTCCAGGAAGCTGCAAGAGTCCGGACTGTACCAGACGGAGAGCAGGACCCCAGAGCATCTTCCAGATTGTCCCTCCGTGTGTAGGAGCTCAAGTAATTGGTGGACAGGTCATTACTAATGCTATTTCTAGCTCGATAGCAGACTGCCTCAGACTGGCCAGATCTTGAACTGGGACCCATTTGGGATGCTGGCATACAAGGTGTGCGACCACAACACAGGCACCAAATCAGATTTCCCAGAGGAATTTATCTTCTATCTGTTGCGGAGCTGTACTCCCCATCTCAATCTGTATGCATATAGCTTAAACCTCATCAAGAAAAAAAAATCAATAAAATAATTTCTGAGAGCAAAAATTCTTCTTAATATTGCTAATACCAGCTAAAATCATACATTATAAAGTCTTATAGATATTCTATACTGAAATCACTATTTTAATACATTTTTTCCCTCTAGCTGTTAGTTTGTCTTTTAGAATTGCTGTTTTGTATATAAATATTGTTCACGTACTTCACGTTTGCTTGAAATTTCACAGGCATCTTAATTTGTTTTCCTGAAAACATCAATGTTTTCCCAGGTCTGACTGTTTGGGAGTGGGGTCCGATATGCTATGACTGTTTCTTGCATTGTGTAATATGTCTTGCTAGAAATGTTAGTTTTGGATAAGGTCATAGGGAAAAACCCACAAATCTTTCAATATGCATTATTTACCTCCTTATTTTTTCTTTGATTTACTAGGGACATTGTTGCTTGGGTTTTTTGGTATGGCATCCGTCTTTTAAGGTGTTCCCGGCCCGCCCCCCATCTCTACTGATATTTTATCTTCTGATTTTCAGAGAAAGAGGGTTATGCTTGTATTTTACGAGGAATAGTATTGAATTCTATGTGCTTTTACTCAAAATATTGATCCTCTAGTTTGTGTCCTGGCTGTTCCATTTCCGATCAGCTCTTTGCTAATGGCCTCCAAAATAAAAGTAGCAACCAAGCACAGTTTATCAAATTAGAATTTGTTAGAGCAAAATTTCCTTGCTCTGGGGACAGAAAAAGTTAGAAACTAGGAGGCTCATTTTGCAAATGACATTTCACTGACTTCCTGAGCTTTAGACTCAGTGTGTAGTAACGTCAGAGCCAATTAATCCTTGGAAATTGCATGATCCTTTGAGTGTGTCCTGCACTTGGGTTTATCAGTAGCTTTTGCTTTCTCTGGAGTAAGATAATAATTTCTCCTAGAAGGTAGCTAAGTATAGGTAAGGAAAGTCTGCACGGTCAGGACAATCTTGGGCAGCTTTCCTCTGCTGCACATTGAGAGGTGCCAAAGGGGAGTCTGCTGTGATCTCAGGCTCTTCGTTATTCTAGCAGATACACGGGGCCCTTGTTTTGGGAAATCACTGAATAATCAGTCTAAAGTAGCAGTTCCTATATCAAGGCTTTATTTACTAGAGATAAGTAAGAGAAACTGTGGGGCGGCCAGTTCCCTAAAGAGATTTCCTCTCTTAGAAGCAGTTCGCCAAGGTTTTTACAGTCGGGCTTAAAAGGAGGACCAGGAGGCCATTCCTGCTCAAGCAACAAACGTGCACACACTGCATATAACAAAATCTGACTCAGACCATTAAAACAATGTTTATGGATTGCTTCTCTGAAAGGCAAATTTATGGAGAAAATGAGAAACAATGAGGGAAAGATCTTTCATCTGCGGATTCACTTCTAAGTTGACTCAACAGTTAGAGCTGAGCTAATCTGAAGTTAGGAGTCAGGGGTTCTTTTGGGTTTCCCCACGGTGCAGGATCCCCCGGCTTTGAGCCATCCTCCATTGCTTTCCCAGGCCACATGCAGGGAGATGGATGAGAAGTGGAGCAGCCAGGGCAGGAACAGGTGCCCATGTGAGATGCTGTTTGTTGAAGGCACAAGCTTAACCTGTGCCTTTTTGGATGCCTTCCTGCGTGAGGGTGCTCTGGCCCCTCTGGAGTTCAATGGTGAAAGATAAGCTGTATCGAAAAGTCATATGCAAAGTTAACTTAGTGAAACTTGGGGCCCATGTTCATATGCCCACCTCTTCCTTAAATCCTGTAGTCTTGACTATACTTACCACTACATTTTCCCTGTGTTTCAGTGTTTTTCAATTTAGTCCACACAAAACTATGGGGGTTGTAGCTCGTATCTACTAGTTCTATTGACACTATGCCTAACACAGAATTACCTGCACATATTTTAATTTTGAATACACTGTGAAACCAAGCCACATTTGAAATAATAAATACAGCCATCACTCATTGATCTGTCTTCTTTAGCAAATTGCTTAAAAACTCGCCAATTTTAAAAAGTTTTTACATTGAATTTTGTCATTGCCATGAGTATTCCAGATACTTTTGAAAAGTGACACTTGAAATTTTTGTTTACAATTAGCTTTTTTTGTGAATCATGCCTCTGATGATGACAACTCCCTGGCCACTGGCCAGGTCAAGGTCACATCAGTATTCCCTGTTATTTCCTCCAGAACTCTCTAAGTTGGACTTATAATCAGTTTAAAATTACTATTTGTATGTTGTGTAGAGTGTTTGTGAGAGTTCATCTATGTACAGATGCACAATTATACTCATACTGGTTTTTTTTTTAATAATGATCCTCTCTCCACTGAATTGCCTTCATGCTTTAGCCAGTCATTTGGCCTTACATATATGGGTTTTTTCTGGACTCGACATTCTTGTGCCAATCTATTTATGTGTATCCCTATGCAACACAGACACAAATGCTGCATGTTTTATAATAAATCTTGAATGAGTTAATATTACACTTTAACCTGATTCTTGCTTTTCAGCACTATCTGGTCTAGTGCAGCTTTTATACATTCTCATATATATTTTTAAATCATTATAACTTACAAAATATCTGTAGGAATTTTGAGTGAAATTGCGTAAAGTACGTAGATCAATCGGGTTGGAATTTCTATCTTAACCGTGTTGCAGATAATCGACACGGCGACTCTCTTCACTCCTACAAGTTGCTCCGTCAGTGTTGCCTTGATTGGTGCCCAGTGTTCACCTCTACCTCGTATGTTGTTTTCATCTCATTTCAACACAGTTTCTAACTTGCTTTAACTAGCAACATTTAAAGAAGGCTCTTAATTTGTTAAGTATTTTGATATCTTCTTGGAATTTTTGTTATTGATATCTACTTGTCAAATTTCCTCAGAAACTACATTTATATGTTGTGAATCTTATTAAATGTGTTAATACTCATTTGGAATCAGATCCAGGATGGCAAACCTTTCAGTTCACTAAAAAAGAATATGTATTGTGCTACTCATAAGTGCAATATTCTAAAAATGTCAGATCAAACTCATATAATTTCATGTGAATCTTCCACCTACTTCCTGATATATATATATATAGATAGATAGATAGATATAAAAAATAACATTTTAACGTATTTCAGAAGCAGAGGGACCAGGAAAAAGGAGCTAGAAGAACAAAGAGATTCCATCTATTGGTTCACTCCCGGAAGGCCCGCAGTGGCCAGAACAGGGTTTATTGAAGGTAGAAATCAAGAAGGTAACTCAGGAGTCGCTCATCTGAATGCCCACGGTCCAGGAACTGAAGGGCTGCCTGTTGCTTCCCATGTTAGAGCCAGTCTGAACCCAGCATCTAGGAACTCCGTTAGGATCTCTCAGGTGGTGCCAAGGAGCCAAGGATTTGCATCATCATCCACTCCAGTGCCAGGTACTCTAGCAAGATGCTGATCAGAAATGGAGTAGCCAGGCTCAAACCTGCACACTGACATGGAGTGCTGGCATCCCAAGCTGCAACAACCTAGTGAGCCACAGTGTTCACCCAGACGTTTGCATGCTGGTTTTTTTTTTTTTTCTGAGAAGAATTCCAAGTGACTGGTGCAGTGGTGTATCAAACTCATCTTCCATCTGCAGCGACAACATGCCATACGGTGTGTTCATGTGGCTGCTCCACTTTTGATCCAACTCCCCACCTATGACCTGAGAAATCTGTGGAGGATGTCTCTACTCTTTGGGTCTCTACATCCATGTGGAGAAACCCAAAAGAAGTTTCTCGCTGTTTCTGTGGTCTTTGCAGCCATTTGGGGAGTGAACCAGTGGAATGAAAAACTCTTCATCTCTGTGTCTCTCATCTCTCTGTAAAATATTTCAGGTAAAAATAAATTTAAAAAATAAGTTCTGATGTTATTTTTTGTTATTTATACTTTGTAGTTTACAGCAGTTTGATGTTGATATGTATTGATTCTTGAAGCTCATGTTCACTACACTTTGGATTTTTTCTGAGATATCTGCATTTATTATTATGTTTCAAATTTAGTTAAGCTTCATCCATTATTTTCTCCAATATTTCCTTTTGCCCATAGTTCTCCAAGCTTTCTTATTGTATACCCATTAGATTGCTTTGAATTCATTTTTAATTGTCATCTTTAATTGTCAACTTTAATTGGAGCAGATTTAGTTGCTAAGGAGCATTATTTGATAAACTCCAGTTGTCAAGAGAGAGGACAGCAAATGTAATGGTAGATCTTTTATAAAATTGTATTTAGTTTTGAACAAGGCAACAGAAATATATATATATGTATGTATGTGTGTGTGAATTTTCAAATTAATAATACTCATAAGGCTTAATGTGTTTGAGGCCATGATATCCATTGAGTTATTCAAATAACTAATTTTTTTCTGATTAATGCCAGAGAAATTTTTTTCAGCTCCTAAGTTTCTGATTATTCCCAAGTGTCATTTTTAGCACATACATGATACTCTTATCCTTAAATAAAAATGATTAAATTCTATTGCATAGTAGGGTGAAAGATAATCTTAATCAACTGTATATTTATGTATAAAAATAGAAGAAAAATTTCTGGATGTGTCAATAGAAATGTCAGAAAGTATAAGTGCAATTATCTTACTTGTACATTGCACAATTATGTTATGTAACAAAGAGCACATAGTCCTTTATAAACATGTATATTTTTATGTTTATTTTACTTTTATTGTTTTTAGAGACTTAGCTTTATTTATTTGAGAAGTGGGTATATTACATTGCTGGTCCGCTCCACGAAGAGCCAGAGTGAAGGCTGGCGCTTCACTGGGGTCTCCCACATGGGTGTGATCGTCCAAGTATTTGAGCCATCCTCCCCTGCCTTCCCAGGCATGTTAGCAGGGAGCTGAATTGCAAGTGGACCAGCCAGGACTCGAACCATCACCCACATGAGATGCTGGCATCGATGGCAGCTGTTCAACTGTTACGACATAGCTCTGGCCCCTTCTGTTGTCTTCTAAATAAAGAAGTAATGCAAGCACTCTTTTCTTATACTTTCCAAACAGTGATTATGTTATTTTCTCTTTCGGTAAGTTATTACTTATGAATATGCTACATTCTCATTTAAAACAGTGGAATCATTACAGCTGCATTTTAAGATTTTGAGAATTCTGTACGACATTTTGGAACTTTACAAATATTCAAAGATAAACTTCCCTTTGTTCCGTATTTTCTTTCTTGGTGAATTGATGCCAATGTTCATGAATGATAATGAATCCTTCACATTTCTTCTCTTTCAAATCTGAATCTTTAATCCATGTCCATTAACTTCTTTCCTTCTGTTTGTAGACACGAGAAGATATAGCCTGGATTTAAAAATACAAGGGCAGGGAATATTCTATTCCATTATGGCAATTTTTAAAATTAGTAGTATTATCTTCCGTGCCTCCAGTTTTTAAATTGCAAGGTTTATATTTCTTTCTTAGCTTTTTTTTTTTTTTTGCTTCCCTTTATAAGTCACTGTACCTTCGTGGATTTGTTTCTCTAATATATTTTATCTCTTGAATATGGGCAATGCTTTCTAATTTTAATGCTGCCTTCTTGTCTATTAACTCATCCATGGAAGATACTGTAAGGTCTAAATAGAAAAAGACAAATGAAACATATTTGCTGCCTCACAAGATGCATAATTTTTTGATCTCTTGCTTTTTTAAATTCCCATTTCATATGATTTCTTTTTTGCCATTATTAACTTGAGTTAATCTGGCTGCATCTTAAACTTTCATTAACTTTGTACCCATTTATGTAATATTAGAAAGCATTCATTCTTATACATTTTTTCAAAGGCTAAGAATCTTTTTATACTAATTTACAGACGAGGGAGAGAGATGGGAGAGGCAGAGTCCTCCCATCGGTTGGCTTTACTCTTCAAACACATGCAATAAAGATAGTGTGCCCCAAAGTGGCAGCCAGGGACACAATCCAATTCCCCCAATGACTGAAGACATTCACGTCTGTCTCCCACTACCGACATGATTGGGAAGCTGAACTGGGGAGCTGAGTCGGGACTTTCAGAGATGTAGGAGTCTTGACTGGCATTTTAATTGGGTGGCCAAATGCTGCGCCCTGTGTGTGCAATACTGGATGGGTTCTCCATCATTAGCTCTGTTGCAGACAATCATATATTGTACATCTTGCCTATGGAATCTTTGAGAAATCGTTTGAAACAGCAAGAATGATCACTGCTCACATAACTTCACAGAAGTTGGGGTCTGTTCATCTTGGGGTGGAGGTAGATGGATTAACAGGAAGTTAGGTCAAGTCAATGCCAGAAGAGTGGCAGAGTTCCTTTCATACTGACAAAATGCTTATTTCTAAGAAACTGTCTTGAGCAAAACAGCTACTGATCTCACCTCTCTAACAGCTTTCTAGTTGCATCATGAGGATACAAAGACAAAATTACCACGCTCATCATTCTAATTTTTTGTTTGTTTGTTTTTTCAGACAGGGTTACAATGCCTTTCCTATGGTGGGTTTTGTCCCAGCACTCTGGCTGACTGTTAACTGTTCTGTTACTCTTCTCCCTGAATTGTGCACAACAGGCCTCACACTAGAAAGTTTCTCCGGACATTCCTCCCCTCTGGGCACTGCAGTCCTCTTCTGTTTGTTCCTTTCAGAGGCTTCTCAATTTTTATCATGCTCTGTTCATACAGAAACAACCACAGACCGTCATCAGTGTTATATTATTAATATTAATTTGGTACTAGGTACTAACTATAATCTAACCTAATAGTCTCTGGACAGTCAAAAGTTTGAAAGCATGAGATAAGTGATTTCTTCTTTAGATATATGTTCATCATTGCTAATAATCTATGTTTAAACATTAGTTAGATTAGTATGATCTATTTGAAGTAGATAAATAAACCTGTAACAAATCCATCAGTTTAGCAATATGTTTCTATTACTACTATTACAGTAAAGATTGAAATTTATTATTGGAAATAATAGTATTTGCAGAAATACCCTGTAACAGCAATTTGAACATGTTGAAAAGCTATATTTGTCACAAATCTGAATTATTCAAGTGCTAGTCCTTCTTATGATGTTCCATGTAATGTCTAGTTTACTTCATACAAAATTCAAAAGCTGATGCTCTTCCTGGCACTGGCGGCTGTACTTTCCTGAACACCGACTCTAAACAATTTGGCATTGATTTTTAAATGATTTTGCTCTCCTAGAAGGTACTTAATGGCCATGGCCTTGTTCCTTCACCGAAGACCTTTCATTCCATTATGAACCTTAGTGTTCACTTAGATCTGAACCTCTCCTTTCTTTTTAATGTGTTCTAATCATAGCCTTCAGACAATGTGACCACAAACATTTGGTAACTAGGTCTCTCATGCTCAACTTCCACATGACTGTACCCACAATTTTGTCAAACTGGCTTCAAAAGATACCTTAGGAACATGTGGTTGAACTGCAACTTTTTTCCAGTCTTAAGTTCAGATTTAAAGTATTGACTTTGTTTTGAATTTCATCACAATCACAAAACTTCTTGTCCACAGATGAAGGCTAAGTTTGTGTTGTGGTACTTCAAGTACATATGACAATGACTGCATGGCAATAAAGCAACGATGGTATTGCATGAAGAATATGATAAAGGATTCGTTATGCCAGTTTCTTCCAGATGCTGGGAACATATAGAACTTTACAATCACCTAAACTGCTATCATTTGCTAATTTTGTGATCTTCCCACAATATTTTACCTTTAGAATATCAAAATGCTAGTTTCTCTTACATTGTCATTTTTTAAAATGAATAAATTAAAAACGGACGTGTGATGTCTCGTGCCACAGCAGGTTAAGTCTGGTGAACTTTCAATCCAGATCCTTGCTGATGCCAACGTGAAGTAGCAAAGGTTAGCCCAGTGTCTGGATCTCTTCCACTCTTGAAAACTAGGATGGGGTTTCAGGCATAATGTTGCGACCATTTTATTGCGAATGGTGGGAATTTAGCCAAACATGTAGTGGCATTTTATTGTTACTTGATCTTAATTTTTCTTTGGAGGAGAAGGAGAGCAGAGAGGGAGAGGGTTCTTCTCTCCACATGATTGCAATGACTACGGATGGGCCAAGACCCTGAACTTCATCCACATCTCCCAGTGGGTGGCAGGAGTCCAACAACTTGAGCAATTGTCTGCTGTCATCTCTGGTGCCTTAGCGGGCAACTATCTTAGAAATGGAGTACCACGGCCATATGGAATGCTCCCACTGCACGTTGGAGTACCACAGCCATATGAAATGCTCCCACTGCACGTTGGAGTACCATGGCCCATATGGAATGCTCCCACTGCACGTTGCAGCTTGACCTACAATGCCTCACTATTGCGCTCCTCCCCAGCAGCGTAACAAATAGGCATGTGTCATTATTGGCTATTGGAAATGCTAGCTAACATACTGATGAATTGATTTTTAAAATTCAACTTGATCTTAATTTTAAATGTCAGCTGTTACATTTGGTTGGCTCTTGGAATTGACAGCGCAGATCTAGAAGAATTTGAATAACACCCTTCTTTTGATCAACTCGTCATTAACATCCCAGAATTGTGGATGCCAAATTGCTTAAGAGTCTGTAGTTTTACTCAAATAATTCACTGCGTAAAGCCTTTCCTCCTCCCACCCTTCCAACCACAAGGCTTTGAGCAATTTCCTATTATTTTTATATTAGTATTACTGTGTTACCTAAAAACAATACCTGTAGCAAAATCAGTGTAGATGTTCTGTATCTTGTATAAAATCGTGAGAAAAAGTCAACAAACTTACACTTGAATAGTTAATTGAGTCTGCCTTTGAGTAGATATAAGATCTAATTATAGCATGGTGAAGTTGCTTGGATTTCAGCTTTCCAATCAACCCCCAGGGTCAGACCTCACCTTCTGGTCAGCAAAATAAGTATTGGAAATTTTATGAAATAAGAAAATAAAGGGCCAAAAGGTGTTCACTCATAAATGCAAAAGCTTCAAGACACCTGACTGTACTGCCACTGAGTCAGAACTGCATTTTGAACTTAGCAAAATTGAACCAGACAGCGCTGCAAAGCTTTGCACTCTAAAGCTTTTTCTTCAACTCCTGGGATACAAGACTCCTGAAACACATGCCATTGTGAGAACGCAGACTAATATTTTCCTTAAAAGCCATTTGATTACTGAGTTATATTATAAACTAGGGTGAAGCATAGATAGGAGTTACGTTGAAATAACAGCTGAAAAATCTGAAGACATCTTCAAGCAATGAAGCAGTTAAAAAGCATGCATGAAATCATGAATTTCAGTTTAAGCATAGCTAGGAATGATCAATAATAGCTTAATTTGAGTAAGGATATCACAAGCTAGGAATACACTTTTTGATTAATATCAGTTGACAGAGCTAAATGGAAAATGAATCAACTTTCAGACAATTAAAATAATCTTTCTATAAGTGCAATTATTGCTTTAAAATTCACCCTTATCTATACCTAAAATACAGTGATACACTAAATAGAATGTTAAACCTGTGACTGTTATTGAAGGACTACACTGTTGTGAGCCATCCTCTTCCTCTTGGCAGGTGCATTAGCTCAGACTGGATCCAAAGCAGAGCCACCGGCTTCAAACCATCACTCATAGGTGATGTCAGTGCATCAGACAGAGGTTATACCTGACACACTATGATGCTGGCACAGGCAGGATAAGCCTTTTTGTGATCATAATTCTTCTGCTTTAAAATAAGAAAAATTTTTTTTCCATTTGTTGTGTCCTTGATAGCTTTCATCAATGTTGGAAAAGTTCGTTATAGAGATAATCAATTTCATTTGTTTCTGTCCCGGTCTTTATTATTTGTTACCACCTGTTGATTTTGGTTGGATTTGTAATTTTTCTAGACTTGATTTTGTGTCATTACATCACTTACTTGTGGCTTCTCCTCTTAGAGCCAAGCAGTCCCTTAGTCTCCGGCCTGGAGTTAAAGGAGTGGGTGATTGTGGAATTCTCTCTCAGCTAGAGCCACTGACAGTTTCTTGTTACCTTTGTTTGGGACAACAGCAATTTCAGCTGACATGTGGCTGCATTGCACTGTCATATGGGTGTCATTAGTAGATTGTCTATTCTTCCTTGCTGTCCTATGGAATATTTGTTCTATTTTGTCATTTCTCCATTGAAAATGTTTGTTATTCTTATCCCTCATAAATAATGCTTTCTTTGGTTTATCATATCATCTGTTGCAGAAGTCAGGATGGCTTCAGTCTATTCAGCCACTTCAGATCTCTCTTAAAAAAAACACAACAACTGAATGTTCATTTTTATTTACTTCAAAACCCTAGAGACAAAAGGAGACAGATATCGCCCATGTTATTGCTCATGTATTTAAAGCCCACAATGACTGGGGCTTTAGTTGATCCAAAGCCAGGAGCTTGGAAGCCCATCTAGATCAAGCACGGGACACAGGAACCCAGGTACTTCTGTCATCATGCGTTGCCTTGCAGGGTACCCATACGCAGGAAGTACAATCCGCAGTCACTCCTGGGACTTAAGTCCCCCACTGTGACCTGAGATGAGGGCGTTCTAGGACATGACTCTGCTCTAGTACATGACTGACCCTGATTCCAATAAATTCACGTATGTTAATCTCTGCATTAATATCTGCTTTTCAGATAATACAATATGCAAGACCCAGGAGATGTGAATAAATAAAATTGCTTAACATAACTTTGTAAAAAATACCTCTAGGTTTAAGAATTACAATTCTTTTATATATTATTATTGTTCTAAATTTTTCTGAAATTAAGCTTTTAATTTTGTTTATATTTTGGATTTCAATTATCCCTCTTGATTTTAGGCGGTACTAGTCTTTCTTCACTAGTGAATATAGCTCTGGGTAGGAATTTTGAATGAAAATACCTCAAACCTTGTCCTATCAAATGAACCTAAAATTTGTGTGTGCTACCAATCCTTTCTTTGGTCAAATACATGAAAAGATTCCCAGCAGGGGAATTACGGTAGTTGGAATAAATATCTTTTTCCTATTTATGTTCATCTCAACATTACATTCACTGTCCTCTTAGCTTTCGGTACCTAATTCTCTAAGGAGCACTGGATGTATTTAATTAATGTAAACAAATGTTATCATGCCCTACTTTCTTAGTATCATGGTGAGCTGTTGACATAATAGTAATCAGAAATATCTTCAACCCCGATGATAAAACTAGTATTTAGGTAAATGTGTTTATTTACAAAAAATGAATCCTCTGCTTGGTCAAAGACATGATAGTAAAGAACGTTTTAAACTCATTTCAGTTTGTGTGGAAGCTTACTGTTGCATGCTTTACTAACTCCACATATGGATAGGCCCAGGCTATCCTTTACTGCTGGTGAGAGTGTACACTAGTAAACCATTATGGAAGTCAGTATGGAGAGTGCTAAGAGATCTGAAAATAGGTCTGCCATATGAACCATCTGTCACAATCCTGAGATTATATCCAAAAGGAAACGATTTCTGCATATGAGAAAATAACCTGCAATTCTATATTTACAGAAGCAAAATATAAGACCAACAATTATATAGGTAAAGATATAATCATCTAGAAGAGTATAATAGATACTATCATATCAATCTGTGAAGAAAAAAGCAGCATGAATCTCTACTTCCAAATCAAAGATGGACCCCCAATGAAACTTTTAAATATATATATGTTGTGAATATATATTAATATATATAGTCAAATATATATATGTCTGTATATATATTCATATATAAACATATGCAAATTGTGATTCAAAGTTGTTGAGTTGAAAGGCACAGCTCTTTGCATACCTAAGATAATTTCCAATTACATTTGAATGTCAGATGTCCATTTCCTATGAAATATTTTCTGAACTGAAATTTCTTTTACACACAAAGGTTTATTCAACATTCAAAAGTTGAATCAATAAATCTTAAGACTGTGAAATCATTTCTGTAATTGACAAATGCCTATTTTGTACACATCATTTAACAAGACCTCAGTTAAAACTGATTTATTTATTTAATTGACAGAATCGCCACTAAGTACAGAGTGACAGAAAGAGACTCACACACACACACACACACTCTCTCACACACTGACTCTCTCTCACACACACACACACACACACACACAGATGTTGATCACCTTGTTCATGGTTTCCAGTAGTGTACCTGTCTGGGTCAGAGCCAAAGTCATGATCTGCAACTGCCATCCCGATCAACCACATGGAAGACAGGGAGTTAAGGAATCAGAACCTCGACTCTCACTCCAACATGGATTTCCTAACATGGAGACCAAAGCTGCTGTATCAAGAAGCAAATTACCCCCAAATCCCTTGAAACATCAATGTTCAAAGTCTTAGCCAGGAAACACAACATAACCTGGTAAAAAGTGTTGGAAAGTTTTTGACACCAATGAATTCCTTTGTAGAAAATGAAGAAGCATTGATAAGCGCACAGACTTTTTCCCCCTAATCAAAAGATGCAATTCTAATATTTTAGAGATGATCAATCTTTGTAGGGCATATCAAGATTTGCCTTTCCAGTGAAATATTTTGATGCATTGAAAAATATATTTTGTCATTTTTACTTTTTATTTATTTCTTAAATTATTGTTTTCCACATTATTGTTTTATGGGTATAGGCATTCCTCTCTCTCCACCCACCCCTGCTTCTTCCTCTTGTCACCCTCTTTCAAGCTTTTCCTCCATATTATTATAATAGTATAGTCCATACGCAACAGCCACAAGTCCAGCATTCTGCTGCTCAAGTGCACCACGTCATTGCTGGTATAAACAATAAAGCATCTAGTATCGTATTCTCAAGTCATAGTCAGCAGTTTCATGTGGAGTCCTCCTAGTATTCTGGAGTGGAGTTGCATGCTGCAGTGTATCTTCATTTCCCAATATGCTAGTCTCCCATTATATACGTTTCTCTTTCTTTGTATCGTGTGTGTGTGTGTGTGTGTGTGTGTGTGTGTGTGTGTGTGTGAAGGCTGGCTTATTGGTTTATTGCATTCATAGCTTATGTTATCTCTCCACCACCAGATTCTTTGCCACAGAAGTCAAAATGTCACCCAATGTGACACTGGTGGGAGTTCAGGCCATGAAATTCACTCTGTTCCTACAACCATCTGATAGGGCTCTGCTGGTTCACTCCCCAACTGGGCAGAATGGCCTGAGCAGAGCCAATCCCAAGCCAGGAGCAGGCACTTCTCAGGTCATCACACCGCTGCAGGAGTTTGTGCACTTGAACCATCTGCATTGCTTTCACAGGTCAACAGCAAGGCGGTGAATGGGAAGTGGAACAGCCAGGATTGGAAGGCGTGTCCATTTTGGATGTCGGTACCGCATGCAGGGGCTTATCAAGCAACATCAAAATCCAGTCCCTATGTTATACCATGTTTAAGCCAAATATATCCTTTGATGTATGCATAAAGAACAAATCTGAGTTCGCTAGCTCATGTGATTCAGCATACCAGTATCAAGCAAAATCGCAAATCTGACTACAGTGTTAGACATCAACAGATCATTAATCCAACTGATACCCGGAACTATTTCAGCTTTTTAAAATAATAATGTTACCTATTTTCAAGTGAACAATGTCATTATAGTTACTGCTTTTAGGACTGAATTCTATGATACACATCAAATCCAGGATGTTCAAAAGCCATTTTTTTCCTAAGAAAAAATATTAATGCTATCCTCTACCTGGCAATGTAAAAAGCAATTCATAAGACATGACTGTCCCAGGCATTGATACCGATGACAAATCCCAAAGTGGTCTTCAAATTATGACATTTAAGAATCAAATGATGCTTTCCTGACACACTTTTACTGTTAATTTAGTGTCATACATATAGGCATTAATTAATTTTTCTGTTGAAAAGAGTTGAAATAGTATTGGCATGTAAGAATTCCATTCTCATTAGAATAAGAAGGAGAAATACAAACATTTTATACTATTCTATTTTTTTTAACATTCATTTATCTCTACTGGAAAGGCAGATATATATAGAGAGAGGAGATACAGAAAAATCTTCCATCTGCTGTTTCACTCTCCAAGTGGCTACAAAGGCTGGACCTGAGCCAGTCTGATACCAGAAGCCAGGATATTCTTCTGGGTCTCCCATGCAGATACAGGGTGTTGTACTGCTTTTCCAAGCCACAAACGGGGAGCTGGAAGGGAAGTGGAGCAGCCAGGACACAAACTGGAGGCCAAATGAGATCCTGGCACATGCGAGACACGTTTCAAATTAATTATTTTTTTCTCTGGATTTTTTTCAGTAAGAGGGTTCTTTGGCCATATCTATTTTGTACCATCTTGAAATAATTTAAAATAAAATATCTTTGTAGCATGCATATCTGTAGTTATTTTATACAAAAATTACTAGATAAACTGTTGTGAGTCTATTTCACTAAGAAATAAAGTGAATATACTACAGAGTAGAAAACAACAAGATTATAAACATGGACATCTAAAACTGATTAAGATATACATTTAAAATCACATAACTTGACATACAGATGTTAAAATGTATTTTCTATTTTTTTATTTACTTGAATAATTAATGTTCCTAAATTTATAATTATCACAAGTGCCTAAGTTAAAAATAAATAACATTTGGGAATTGTTAGGCCATTCTAGATTTCTCAGAGAGCCAATTTTTCTTGTCTTATCAGCTATTGCATTTGGCTTTCCTTTAGTTACTAATGTGCTTTTGGCAAACATGTTCAAATGATTTTCATTAATGGAATGGGTATTAGAACCTTAATATTCTAAAATTAGCTCAAATATTTTCTTATTGATTATGAATACAAATCCATTTGGAGAAAAAAATCTGTGATTTTTCATGTATCTCATTTTGATTTTTTTATATGTTATAAAAAGGAATAAATGTGAAAACACTACCAATTAAGTGACTTTTCTCTTGTTTTATTTGTTCTATTTTATAAAACATGCCCAAACTCAAGGACATGCATCACGTCTTTGTTGCTCCATCTTCAGTAACAAAAACTTGTAACTATGTTATATACCTGCACATATATTTATGTATATATATAACTTATTTATATGTATATACATATATACAGTGAGTGTACTTTGTTTTTTTAATTACTTTTTTTCTTTCCAGTTTCCTGAATCCTTTATGAATATCATATAACCAATAATGGTAATAGTTTTACAGTTGGCATACAAATGGGAATAAAATATGCTATTTATATGGAACTCATTACAGTTACTTACGAGCTACTTCATCATGACTGAACACATGATTTTGAGTTAGAGAACTCGGCCCAATCTTCTCGAGTTTCTCATAAAACCTTGTGTCTGTCATCACTATCACATCAGAAAAATTTATATACAACGATGTCAAGGAGATTGGTGTTAATTTATTTTCTTGTTTTTTTTTTTTTATTTTTTACTGGTGAGTGAAGCAGACTTTAGGAAATTCAATAAGCTACTCAGCCTCATTTTCCCCAGCTCTACACAGATGTTGATAACATCCACATTACAATAACAATAAATCAGGTAGATATGGAAACACAGTGAGAGCAGATGCTTCTGCCATTGTCTGGGTCTCTGCTCCCAGCTCTTTGAAACACTGTACAAAGTAGATTATGAAAGCTTTGTGGTTTGGACCTTATGCTAATTTTTGCAAAGCTGCTACAGTTATAATAGGCTATTATAACATTTGAATATTTTATCTTTTGTTTTATATGACATTTTAGAACAAAATGTGATATGTAATTTTGTTGGAAAATATTCATGCATTAATGAAACTGTTTACTGAGAACTGATCATTGTCCAGATATCATATTAATACAGCGGAAGCACAGCTACTTTCTGCTATACTTTGTATGGATGTAACACCAACAACGGAGGAATAAAAGATGAATTGATTACATTTAAGTTGCAGTGGCTATGGCATTAAGTGGAAAAGATATTAAAATGAAGGGAAGTAGAAGAATGTGCTACATTGTGACTAGATACGCTTCACAGAAACTCACAGCAATTGTGCTTGTAAAACAAACAGACCAGTGGCGCAAAGGATGAGAAGGTTAAAGATCTCGGAAGAAGAAATAATTTCTGGAGGAGCAACACGTGAGAAACACTGTGACAGTTTATGTTTAAGGAACTGAAAGGGCCTAGAGGTGCTTGTGGTTTAATAACCAGATTGAGATTAGAGAAACAGAGAAACACTGAGGAGCATGAATCAGTCTTAAAACTGATGGGAACAGAGTTAGGGCTGGAATTAGAGGGACTCCAGTGTGAACGCTTAGCATCCTAACCAGTGTCTTAATTACTACGTCCAATACCCCTGATTCTCAGGACTAAAACATTTTCCTCAGAGAACTGTAAAGTTCTAAACCTTTCAATAGGATTTGAAACACAGATGCTTTTCACATGAATGCATGAACATGTCGTTAATCAACCTCATGCCTTTTTTCCCCCTCACGTTATAAGAAATGTAGAAAATTTCTGCAAGAACAAAATAACATTTAAAAACGCAAGAAAAATAGCTTTAAAGCTCTGCATTAAGGAATGAAAATGCCATAGATGGGCCTCAGAAAAGCAGAAGCAAGCTATATAGGAACTAGCATCTCACTTCTGCTCTACGTGCCAATGAAATAAAGTCTCCAAAGCCATATTTGTAGTCCACGATCATTGCAGCATTATGTGCAGTAATCCAGATATTAAAACAATCTACATGCTCATTTATGTCCATGAATGAATGAAGAAATTGCTCCATAAAGAAGCAGTTCTGAAAGTTGTGACTATTTGAGCGTAACTTGAAAACATGCTGAGTGATATAAGCCAAAAGCAAATAATAATGTTGTATAATTTGTATCTTTGTGCTATCTAAATGCTTTGAACTTCAGCGAATTTACAGCAAAAGTATAATTTTAATGACAAGTTACAGTAAAACTGGATTTGCTGAACAAATAACACCAATTTTCAGTAAGATGTTGGTAGAAAAATTATTTCCATGGATCTAATATGCAGTACCTGACTATAGTTAATAAGACTGCATTGTATACATGATTGCAGTTGAAACTAGATTTAAGTATTCTTAACACAAAAAGAAAGTATGTAAAGTAACAGAAAATCAAATTACCCTGGTTTGATAATGTATTTATGTACCATCACATTGTCAACCTTGAGTACAGTCAATTGTAAAAGGGCACATATTAAAGAATGATATTTCGTTAAGAGATTTACTATGATTGATTATAATTTCTTATTTATTACAATAATTGTTCTTTAAAGATTCGTTCACCACTAGTTTCATGCATTTCTCTCCTAATTTGTAGTTGCCAAAGTGCATGAATGATTTGCTATGTTCTGTTTTGCTTACAATCTAAAACTACTTTACATTTTTCTTAAGTTTATTATGGCACTACTACCATGGCGAATGAGAGGATTGACGACATTTATGGAATGCATTTTGTTTCAAAAATGCACACAAACTTTCATAATTCTTCCAATAACCAAAAAAGTTGTATTTTCATTACAATGGTCACAATAGAGAATTCAGAATGAGAATGGATTGCTACTTACGATTTTATTGTCTCCTGATCTCAAAGTCATTATTTCCTAAAACAGCTCCTCATTTATTTCTGATTTTGGCTACTTTAACCTAATTATTATGTCAGTCAAGAAATAAGTGAATTATTTATCTTAAATATACTAATCATTGACTTCTCCCCTTTATGGTCCTTGTGTTTCTCTGATGGAATACATGTACCATTGCTATTTTTGTACTAGGTTTGTAGATTTTTGTGACTATATACTGGCATTCTCAAAATCCTAGATAAATTACTCCCAGAAAAGATGCTTTAGCTTAAATAAATGATTGGTTATCATTTTTCAAAAGTAAAGGTATAAGAAAATGAGAGTAATTGTAACTATGCTTAATTAATAAAAATTATATGCTCAATATGGATATTAAGCACCTGTTTTCATTCTCAAAGGTGTCATAATACAGGATATGAATTGTGCAGGTATATTTGCTATAAAGGTAGTAACTTGCAGGTGCTTCAGAATCATGCAGAATAATGATAGAAGTAGACTGCGAATCCAGAAAGATTTATATAAAGTAATGCCATTTTTGTAACAGATGAAGAGATCAAGATCAATAACTGCTATGTGGTTTACTAAGATGGTAATCTCAGTCATTTTCTCTCACAGAAAACAGATTTAGTAAGAATACATGAAACAAAATATCTTTATTACACTTTTCAAATCCTGTTACAAAATTCCAGGACTCTAGGCAAGCACTAAACTCAGAATAGCCACATTAAAAGAGCAATTTCACTTGGCTACATCAATTTCTCTACAGGTCATCACAGCTAAGTGCTAGAAGAGATAGTGGAGGGCTGAAATCGTTCCCATGAGGGGAAAAGAGATTGGAGCAGATTCTAGTGTCCTAATTTTTCAAATCCCTGCCTAAGGAATTGGTTTCTCTCCTGCCTCACTTTTCGCTAAGTGTGACAATGATACTGAAACAAGCTCTAGGCCTGGAGTCGGTTTGTAGATGACGGCAGGTGGCTTGCAGCAGTTGGCGGTAGATTGTTTATTTCCAACATTCTGGCTTTTCTAAGAGCATCCTGATGAACTGATTTCTGTCTTTACTTACCCTTTACAGATTTAAATGGAATTACACTTGCAAGAATTCAGAGAAAATGAAGAGAAAAGAGAAGAGAAAGTGGATTCAAATCTGGCTTTTTGCCTAACTGCTCAATGCAATAAATGCTGCATTTCTAGCTTGGGTCAATGATTGTGAACCACTTAATGACCACAACAGTAGAAACTTGGTTCGCTTGCTCTAACAGACTTTTCAGAGTCTCAGACCATGGCAGGTCATGGAAAATAACAAGCTCAGAGAAATAAAAAGAAAAAAAAATCTTGTAACTTCAGCTTGACATGCGTAAATCCAAAGAAAGCAAGGCAATTAAAAAAATTTGTGAGGCCCAAGATTTCTTGGCCATGTTGACTGGTGGATTTCTTTCTTTTCATTAAGTTAGTGCATAAGAGTCAATGATTTCAGTAGTTTTTAAGCATACCTATCAGAATTAAATCTGAAAGAATGCATATACGTAAATATATGAATATGACCCAAGCAAATGACCAACAAATAATGTTTCAAAAACGGACACTACAGGACTTTTACCTCAAAGAAAATTGGAGACAATTTTCAGAAAGATTCACGACAAACTCAGGAAGACAAATTATGAATTTCAACTGAGTCACAAAATACTTAAAACCTAAACAAGCTTTTTTTCATCCATGGAGTTATTTGTGTCATTGATTCTGTACCCTGCTACCCTGCCAAACTCTCTGATGAGTTCCAGTAGTTTCTAGATGCAGTCTTTTGGTTCTCCTGTGTAGAGAATCATGTCTTCTGCAAACAGGGCTAATTTTATTTCCAAATTTCTAACTTGAATTCCTTCCATTTATTTTTCCATGAACAATAGCTCTGGGAAGGACTTTCAATAGTATATTGAAGAGAAATGATGAAAGTAGTCATCCTTGTATAGTTCCAATCTTAATGTAAAAGCTCCAAGATTATCCTCATTTAGAGAAGCAGAGAATAAAATCAAGGAATGGGAATAAAAAAACCCCAGAATTAAGTCCACTCATGTACAATTGAGAGTACTGAAAATTACTCAAAGAAAATGTATGGTCTTGTAAGCAAATGCTGTTGAAACAATAGAATAGCAATCAGCTGCACCCAGTATCAATCAAATTATGAAAAGAAAGCATAATAAGCACTCCACGAGTTACAGTCATTGGCAAAGGATTTTTTGGAAAATTCACCAAAAGCACAGGCTGTCAAAACTAAAATGAACAAATGAAACTGCATCAAATTAAGATACTTTACAGCAAAGGAGATGATCCACAAAGTGAAGAAGCAGCCAACAGGATGGGAGGACATCTTTGTACAGTAAACATTAGAGAGGGAACTAATATTCGGGATTTACAAAGAACTTCAGAAACTCAAAAACACCACAGCAAATAACTCTATGAAGAAATGGGTGAAGTACATGAAGACATTTTCAGAAGCATAAATTCAAATGGCTAATAGACATATGAAAAAAATGCTCAGGCTCCCTAGTCGTCTGGGAGATGCAAAAGCAAACCACTCTGAAACAGAATACCGGTATCTCAACTGCTGATTTTTCTGTGTCCAATCCCGTAACTGATGTTATGCCATTTAAAAAGTGTTTGCTTATTCTCAGCAATCATTGAACATGCTTACTTCAGCATGGCTATAGTCAACTAAAATGTTAGTTAAATCTCTCCCGTGTTCTTATATTCTTCCGTTAAGCTGTTCATTTTTGTATTAACCGTTGTTCAACAGGAAAAGCCTAGATCTTACTGGCAGTTTGTGTACAAGAATTGATACAATAGAGCTATGTGAAGAATGATTGTCTTAACAGGAATTGAATAAGGACTTAGTCAAGTTTGGGTTTAGCAGCACAAAGTCACCTACCTTATTAGAGTACAGAATGGTCTAACTCATGCAGCTGTCTTATTCTGTCTGATTACAGAGGAAGAAAGAGGATTTGTCTAATTCCCTAATATTGGAGAAGTCTATGATGGCCTATGTGTAGGTTAGTAATTTTATCAAACTGTGACAATGTGCTACACAAAAGTTTCATTTTTCTTAAGTCACAGTAAAGATAGTAAAATTTATAGTGAAATTTTCCGTTCAAGAAAAATATAAAATTTTTTTCATTTTTGCTCCATGTTCCAAACACAGACTTTGTTAAAAAATGTTATTTATTTGGAAGGCCGAATTACAGAGAGGAAAGACACATTAACCATCTGTAGGTTTGACGTCATAAATGCCTGCAACAACCCAAAACTGGCCTGTCTTAAGCCAGGGTCATGGGTTTTTTCCTACTTCTCCCATGTGGGTGCAGTGACCCAGGAACTTGGGCCATCCTTCCTTGCTGTGCAGCCTACCAGCAGGGCACTGGACTGGAACTGGAGCACCAGGACGCAGAGGTCGTTGATGTCACAGGCAGAGGGGAACCAGCTATGCCATGGTACCAGCTCCCTCAACGTGGGCATTTTTAAATTGTCCTTTTCAGAATGAACAAAGGACTACTTTTCTTTTTATGTATTTTTTTCCTTTAGTCTGAAGGAAAAACAGAAAAGTATAAACATTCCTCTATGTAGTGAGTAACGAACATCACATTTTGGTGATTTTTTTTCAAAAAGATTACAAAAAAGCATATATGAAAATCTATGACAAGTTATGATTATTATTCAAAGCTAGTCACCTTTCTTCAATATTATTCAGTGATGCAATTTAGTATCTATTTGCTTTTACTCTTGTGTTGGATTTCCTATTAGAATGTGTGCAGCCGATTCAAGCAACTCTAATAAGGACAGAAATACATCTGACTGACTGAAAAAATATTAGATGTAAAAACAAAAGTTACACACTCTCACATGGAGTTAGTGGTATAGTTATTAGCACAAGTTGAATTTTTACAGTTCATTTCACTGAAGTTGATTTGAATATTTTAGCACCTTTTTCTCCTTCACTGTGTGTTATTGTCCCAGAGAATGTTCAAGAAGGAAATGAGGTAGTGTAATTGGGAAGTGTACATTTACTGGCAGATGTTGAGAATTTAATGCCCAGGCTGGTGCAAAAAAATAGAAAACAGTATTTTACTATAAGTCTGTAAATGAGAAAGTAGATTGAACTTTAAGGCTCATTAATTGTTCTGTGAACTGAATTTTTACATTAAGAATTTACAAATGCACTAGGATAAAAGAACCAAAAGAAGTTTTATATAATGTTTAATATAATTTAAATATGCATAATAGATATTGTATTAAAATACTCAAAAGTTTCAAACCTGCCCATTCATCCAAATTTAATATAACACATTTGTTTAATAAACATGTATTTTTCCTATAATGCCACAATATATCTAAGTTCTACCAATTGAACTATATATAGCAAAAAGTAAAAGAAAATGCTTTTCTTCACTTGGATTTATCGCAGCATTACCATTTTCATGATCTTGTGTAACCAACATTATGATACATAGTGCATTCCTATATAACTTTGTGTTTTATTCTGCAAGTTTCTGTATGCATGTGCGTATGTAGACACACATACAGTTCTTATAATTTATTGTTCATTTCATAGCTAGTTCTTAAAGATTATTATTGTGAAATATAATTTCCCTACCTGTTAACAAATCATTATCTGTGTACTGTCTTGCAATTTTCAAATAAAAATAAAAAATCATAGAGTAAAATCTTAATGAAAATGAAATTTTACATGAATCTAGTAACAGATTGACATTTTCTCCAAAGTGGTTAACATAGCATTTATATGCTTCAAAATATAGATTGGTATGACAAATATGATTACTAAAGAAATTTTTATTTCATAATACATTTTATCAATTAATTCTTCCACCATGGTAAGCAATTAGATGTCAATTGCATGTCAGATTAAAGAAATATATGTAACTTTGAATTCTTGCTTAGAGATATACAAATTTAAGTTTTTCCAGTAAATAAAACAAAATGTATTTAGTTTATGAAGGGAAAAGTATATTTCTCCTAACTTACAAGATAAGTAGTTTCCCTAATGGCAGCAGATACATTTAGACTCTCTAAAATTGTACTAATATGTTGAGTATAGAACAGCAATAACCAGGCTAATTCTCTAATCTCAATGTATTCATTTCATCATTTTTCTTACGTATTTCCTGGAAAAATTTAAGCCCTAATCCATTGAACTCTTCAACTTCAAAATATGCAGATCACAGGTTCTGGTCACACTTACTGAAACTCACTTCACATAGCTTGAAAGAATGCAGCGCCCGGCCTGGTGCAACAGCCTAGTGGCTAAAGTCCTCGCCTTGCAGGCCCAGGATCCCATATGGGTGCTGGTTCTAATCCCGGCAGCCCCACTTCCCATCCAGCTCCCTGCTTTTGGCCTGGGAAAGCAGTCACGGATGACCCAAAGCCTTGGGACCCTGCACCCGCGTGGGAGACCCTGAAGAAGCTCCTGCTCCTGACCTCGGATCAGCTCAACACATGCTGTTGTTGTCGCCTGGTGAGTGAATCAACGGATGGAAGATCTTTCTCCCTTTCTCTCCACCTCTCTGTATATCTGACTTCTCAGTAAAAATAGAATAAATCTTAAAAGAAAAAATACAGTGTTCTCTGCATCTTGAACAAAGTGTCATTCACTATACTACTTTCTCCAAAGAAATCGTTTAAAAAATTCCTCACTTATGTTTTAATATTTATGTTCTCATTTATTTGAAAGGGAAAGATGCAGAATTAGAGAAAGAATCTAACATTCACTGATTTATTTCCCCAATGGCTGCAATATCCAGGGCTGGGTGAGTCTGAAGCCCGGGAGCTTCCTCCAGGTCGCCGCCATTTGTGGTATCCAAGCACAGGCTGGCTTTCTCTGTCCTCCTATGTCATTCCATGGATTGCATGTAGAACTGAGCCAGTATTCCAATTGAGTAAACCTCAACACAACATCTTATTAATGCTGAAACAACGTCAGTATTCATAGGCTCAGACAAGGTAAACTCCTTAGCATTTCCAGCATGTATACAACCATTCCAGGTTATTCAAAACAGTCCTTCAGTGTGGACAATGGCATTTGCTTGGAACTCTCATTAAACCATGATATCACTTGAATGTAAAAACCTGCCAGAAGGCAACTGCAAGGGAATTGAAACTTCAACATAGTAATATAAGCAAACACAATGAAAACTCTTCAGAATACAGAAACAGTTCAACATTGTAAGGAAGTTTTGATAGGGAGAGGGAAGTTAAAAAAATCAAGCAGAAGTACCTGGCTCAATAGCCTAGTGGCTAAACACTCGCCATGCAGGCAACAGGATCCATAAGGGCGCCGGTCCAGTTGCAAATGCTCCACTTCCTTTTCAGCTCCCTGCTTGTGTCGAGAAAACAGTTGAGATGGCCCAAAGTTGTGGCATTCTGCAACCATGTAAGATACGTGAGAAGAAGCTCCTGGCCCCTAACTTCCGAAGGACTCAGCTCCAGCTACGTGGCCACTGTGGTGGTAAATCAGTAGACAGATATGTATATTTTTCTGCTTCTACTCTCTCTGTAAATATGTCCTTGCAATAAAAATAAAACCATAAAAAAGCATGCAACAAATTGTTCAAGGGAGGCATGCACTAAGTAAAAAATGCAATAGAAAGCATTTGTAGCAGAATAGAGCAAAGGATAGAATCTGTAATTCAAATGATCAAGTATTTGAAGGCATACAGTTGCAGGAACAGCAACAATAAAAGTCAAGGGGAATGAAGGAACCTTCTGAAAACACTGATCAGCGAAGAAAGTATCTGAGCTACTGAGATTCATGAGAAATTTGAGAAAGCTGAGTGATTAGAAAGCATATTTCAAAAGATAACCACAGCAAACTCCCCATTCCTTGAGAAAAGTCTGTCCAAAAACAGGTAGGTCAACAGCCAAACATTAGATCTATTACATTCCACCTGCCTACAGATGTCTCAGCAGGAACTTCCAGGCCAGCAGGTGTGGGATGAAACTCTCATAGTACCAAAGGAAACAAAAAGATGCCAGCAAGAATACTAACATTGAAAAGATGTTCTTTGGCTATGAAAAAGAAATACATTTCCAGACATTTAAGCTCAGCTACACAACCCTAACAAAACCTAATTTAGCATCACCACCATGCCTATCCTACAAGAAACAGTAGAGTTCTTTAAGCTGAAATAAGCAGATATTCACAAATAAGAAAGAAATATCAGCAGATAGAAATTTGCTAGTAACAATGGTAAGTAACCAAATTCAACGTGTGCTAGTATTTTAAACAGCAAAAAATAATTTTATCTGCACTGCGATTTTTAAATTTATGATTATTATATTACAATGTTGAGACAGTTAAGAAACAAAGATAGCATCAGACATTTAAAATGTGGGGATGAATGAAGGGCCAACAAAAAGATTTTATGTTATCTCTTTTTTGTTTCTTCTTTTGAAATCTTTACAATCAATTTAACAAACCATCTTGAAATTAAAGCAAATTTATTTCATTATAGTTTGTTATACTAAAATACATTTTTGTAAGCCTCATGGTAACCACAAAGAAAAACTGTCAGTTGACATCATAATAAAAACACCAATAGAGAAAAGTCACTCAGTCACAGATGAAGATTGTAATTGAGGGACAATGGAAACAGGAACCAAACTTCAAAGTGAAAGAAGTGAGACTTTAATCATTTTATCAATGAATTAAATTCTCCAAAGACAGAGCAAACAAATTAAGTGTAAGAAATTGAACCCTGCTTTAAGAAACTCACTTCACCTCTGAAAACATTCCCAGACTGAAAGTGAAAGCAGGACAAAAAGTATTCCATGCAAATGGAAGAAGCTCCTGGCTCTTGGCTTCGGATCAGCTCAGCTCCAGCTGTTGAGGACACTTGAGGAGTGAACCAATGGATGGAAGATCTTCGCTTATACTTCCCTCTGTACGTATCTGCCTTTCCAACAAAAATAAATAAATCTTTTAAAAAGAAAAGGAAAAAGTGAGACAGCATATGAAAGACAACAAAAAATTTTTCTTTTTTTTCCCTTGATATATTTATACCACTGTCTTGGGGGACAAAAAAATGGCCTAACTTGGCACTAGTATGTACCACTGCTCACTACTACGGGATAGCTAGCTGTAACGAATTTCAGAGACTATTTCTTGACTAAATGGCTTTACCACTGGAAACTTACTCTGGTTATCATATATTTTTTTTTCTAAATTTGATTGTATATGAAAGAATGAGTTGTATTGTTAATTAGTATTTCTAGGAAATGAAAAATTAGCTACTGACTTTTTCATTCTTTAAGAAATAGGACTTCCCTTGCAGTGTATCTTTAGCAAAAAAAAAAAAAAAAAAAAAAAAAACAAGAGAGAGAGAGAGAAAGGCTATTGCTCTGTCATTTTACTGTGTTAGAGGTCAATGTGTTAGAGGTAAATGTTAAGCAAGCACACTCAACTTCAAAGACAAATGACTGTCAGATTCGCGGTTAAGGCAAGTTAAAAGAGAAACAACGAAAACTTCTGGGATGGTTAATGTCCAACCAAGCAGAGAGGGCAAGTGAGCAGGAGGAATGTTGCTGAAGAATAATTGTGC